>NC_045434.1:69329505-69357500 GCF_002776525.5 Piliocolobus tephrosceles
GGGGGGAGGAGTAAATGCTGGAACCCGGGGGGGAGGGGGGTTTGAGGGGGGCGAGATGGCGCCACTACGCTTCACCGGGGAGAAAGAAAAACTCTTTATAAAAAAAAAAAAAAAAAAAAAAAAAATTAAAGAAAAATAATAAGTGTAAATCACAGCCTCTACCTTTAAGGAGTTTATCATTTGTCAGGAAGGTAAGGTTTATTGTGAAATCTTTGCATGGTCACGTACAAAACAGAATGGAATTGAATGCTCATCTGCTTGGTACCTAGCCTGAGAAGGCTTCTTGAAGGAAGTAGGTTTTGAGAATGGGTAGGACTTAGAGGGAGAGGAAGGAAAAAGGGTTTCCAGTCTGATGGAGGATGAGGGTATACCAAGCAGCAGAAAGGTATTGGGGGTGCATGGCTCCCAGTGCCACCCTGCCCACACCCCTGGCACTCTGGTCCTTCTGCATACATTACCTGGGTCCTTGTACAAGCCAGGTTTTAACTCTCAGCCTTTGTACCTGCTATTTCCTCTTTTGGAAAGAGCTTCCCTCCCTTGTGTTTTTGTCCCCCATCTCTCATGCCTCGTTTACCTGTTAAACTCTTCTCTCCTGCCACGTCAACTTCGATTCTACCATGAGACTGTCTCTGACCCACTGTGGTGCTTTGTCTTCCTCTTTGTGGCACTAACCGCGTGGAACAATGTTTTGTTAGTGAGTCTGTGTCCTCCACCAGATCATGACCCTTGAGAACGGAGACTTCTTTCTGTTAATTTTTGTATGGTATTTGTTGAATAAATATAAACAAAAGATGGAAGTATTGAATGAATGAATGAATAAGTCCGCAAAAAGATACTCTCGCTATAGGTTCACCTAGAACCAGTGGTGCCCTGGGCCACTAGATGAAATATGCCTAATAAATTGTACAGAATTAATGATTCTGCAATGAATGATCGATGAATTGACTGAGTTATATGTACATGAGAGTGAAAACACATCATCACTATTTAGCTGACTTGGTTGACATTTTTGTTTTAACCTTTTGCCTTGAAGTCGGTGAGGCTGAGACCTGGAGGATCAGGAGGAGTTCATAAGGGTAGGGTGCAGAGCATGCTGAACAGCCTGTGCAGGGCCTAGAGGAGAGAAGGCATGGGCTCAATGCACGTGGTTCAGCAGCAGCTCATAGGCCATGAGCAGAATCTGGAAAGGCAAGAGAGGAGGCCGGAGAAGGAAGCAGGGGCCAGAACTCCAAATGAATCCAACCTTTTCCTGAGGACAGTAGGATATAATTAGAACCTTTAATTTAAGCAGGGTGTGTTGCAATTTTTTTTTTTAAGAAAAGAAAGAGAACCTTGACTGAAATGTAAAGAATGGTTGGAGCAGAATAAGACTGGAGGCTGCTGGGAGGCTGGTTTTAAGGCTGTTGCAGAAACCTGGGTATGGGATGGTGGGGGCTAGACTAGGGTGGTAGCTGTGGGTTTGGAGAGAGGTTAAGGAGGTAGAATGCGCACGCCTTAGTGACAGTCAGGATTGGCGGGTGGTGAGGGTGCTGGTGGAGGGAGTCTAGGAAAAGGAGTCGAGGGTGATAATGTTAAAGGGTCTGGCTTGGGAAGCTGGGTGGATTTCAATTGAGAGAATCTGTGGGAAGAGGTACTGTTGGGATGAGAGGGAGGAAAGAAAAAGTTATTTCTAGGAATTTTTCTAAACATAGTTTTTGTTGAGGGTCTTGATTATATGATATACGTACACCTAGATGGTTTTCCAATTAGTATAATTGCAGTAATTCAATTAATTAATTGGGTTACTTAATGTAATTGAAATAGTATGCTTTTTCAATTAATGCAATAACTATCTTTCATGCTATTATAAACTATATGCTATTATAGAATCTTCACAAACGTTAAAGGGCAAAATGTAAATAAATATGTACACTGTAAGAGAAAATGAGGGTTAGGGACACTGACTGAAGGGGTTCCTCTGCTGCACTCCTACAAGAGCAGGACAGCCTCAGCAGCCCACCCCCAGCATCTTCTGGGAGAGGCCTGTTCTTAGGACAGAGAGCGAGAAGAGCCTACAGCTGTACCCAGGAGGCCACAAGGGCATCACTACAAAAGGGGCAGGGGACCCAGGGGGAAGTCAACCTCAGGAGCAAGGGCGGAAGGGGCTCAGGGGAAAATCTGTGACTATGAAGGGGATCTGAAGAAAACTTTCCCAACCGACTGGCAAGAGAAAATGACAGTGTCTTTGAAAGTATTCTGTAATATCAAAAACGGAATATAAATTTATGGAACTATCACTGTTGTCCACAATCAAAACTATCCATTTAAAACTGATGGAAATTTTCCTGGTATTCATCTGTAAAACAACGGGTATCGTTGTTTTTACCACCTTCTCCTTTGTACCTTTCGAACCATTCAACTATATATATGTGTGTGTGTGCGTGTGTGTGTGTGTGTGTGTGTATCTCCACCTCCTGGATTCAAGCCATCCTCCTACCTTAGCCTTAGCCCCCAGAGTAGTTGGGACTACAGGCATGTGCCAGCACGCCCGGCTAATTTTTGTGTTTTTAGTAGAGTTGGGGTTTCACCATGTTGGCTAGGTAGTCTTGAACTCCTGGCCTCAAGTGATCTGCCCACTTCCACTCCCCAAAGTGCTGGGATTATAGGTGTAAGCCACTGCTCCTGGCCACAACAGTAATTTTTAAAAAAATTCTGTAAATTTATGTAAATCAGTTCTCACATGCACTTACTCATTATTATTCAATCATATATAGACAAATCAGATCATCAGGATGTTTTGGTGTCAAGAAATCATAAAAGGAAAGGCAGTGATTATGTCTCACAGTAATTTTATTCAACGGAAAAGCATGAGGCCCGTGCCTAGGATAACATTAGATGATCACATATTGAACCAAAAGTAAATGAGTCACAGTAGCTTTGCAGAGGGAAAGGGCATAGCATGAAATGGACAGGATTTAGATTCCAGTTGGGCTAAACTTCTTGGTGTCTCAGTTATTTTCATCTGTAAAATGAGGATAATTAAACTTGTATAAAGAAACATTATTGGACTCAACCAGGATAACCTCTGGGAAGCCAGCTGGCACCTGTGACCTACAACTCTCTGTGTGTCTGTTTGCTGAACCTTAGGAATAACGACTTTTCATGTGCAGGAATGCTTTTGACCACAAATAATGGAGAAACCTGACCAGATGGCTGGGATAAATAGGGGCTTATTTTTCTCACTGTATAACATGTTTCTGGAGTCAGTAAGTCCAGGGCTGGGGTAGGGTGACCAATGTCCAGATTTGCCCAGGACCATTCCTGTTTTAGCATCTTGGGAAACCTCCACACGGTTGGTCAGCCTAGCAGTAATGGTCATCAGTTCACCATCAGGAACCAAGGTACTTTCTTCTTTTCCCCTTGGCCAGTCTGACTGTGGCTTGCTGCCTCATGGTTGCAAGATGACTGTTGTACCTTCAGGCATCACATCTGCATTCCAGGTGGGAGGAAGGGGGATGGCAAAAGGATCCAAGGCATTCTCTTAGAGAAGTTTACCTCTTATTCTGGAAAGAAAGTGTTCCTCCAAGACTTCCACTTATAGCTTATTGGCCAGAGTTGTCTCACTAGCTGCAAGAGTAGCTGGGAAATTGAGGTTTTGTTTCCACGCCGGTAGAAGAAGGCTAGGGGAGAAGGCCAGGAGAGGCTTTTGGGTGACCCCTCCGCAGCATCTGGCCCAGCTCCTCCTCTTTCTCGCACCCAGCCACAGTGTACTGAACACCTGCTATGGGACCAGCACTGAGCTAGAATCTGCGATGGACAGAAAGACGAATAAACGCAACCCCCAGCCCGATTAAGCACATGGCCTGCGACAAAGATGACTATGTCAGAGGGCAGCTGTGAGAATGTGGGAGGTGCTGTGCTGCCAAATCTCCCTGAGATGCAAGTGTGAATGACAGGCTTGGAGGATTAGCTGGGTAATATTGAACATGATGTACTTTCCAATAAAGGTGGATCCCAGGATTTGAGGACAGGACTTGGCAACAAGAAAGCTTCGGCGAGAACAGCCAGCTGGGTGTGAGAAGAAGGAATGTGTGTGTAGGGGTAAGCACCTCTCACCCTTGAAAATGACCAGGCTGGGGGCCTGCTGTGGCATTAGGGAGCCATTGTGAATACAACAGTATGAGAACGGAGATCTGAGTGACCGTGGAGCACACCAGCATAGAGCCGCAAGAACTTGTGGAGATGAGTCACCACCCACAAATGAAGAGTCCAAACCTGCCCTTGAGAAAAAGAAGACCAAACCTTTATCTCCTGTCTGAGGATCCTGCTGGGTGCTCAAGTCTCACCCGGCCTGGTTTCCTATCCTTTTGGCCTGTGATACTAGCCCCCTCCTCGCTTTTCAACCTCTCTCTACTTCCCCAGCTCAGCTGCTAAATCCACTGCTGAGCCCAGGTCTGGCCAGCCTCTGAGCCAGGCAGGCCAGAGGCAGCAGCCTCAGTTGCCAGTCAGGGTTGATGCCTGATGCCAGCGACCCACTTGGGTTCCTAAGCAAGCAGCAGCGTGCTCTGCCTCCTCTGTACTGGTACTGGCCAGGTCACAGCACAGATGTGGCTCTAACCCACTCCCAGCAGCCTCAGAGCCACGGGAGAAGACCTGGAATTATCCTGCAGATTCTTCATGTGAACTCACGGAAACAGCAAAAAAAAAAAAAAAAAAAAAAGCCCTCAAGGTAGGAGAGTTACTGTCATGTCGCCCATGAGGAAATGAGGCCCAGGGAGGCCAGGTGAGCAGCTGGAGGTTACCTGGAGACTCAGAGGTCAAGGTGGGTGATAAGGTAAAGCCCTAGGACTCCAGATTTGACCCAGTAGTTGAAACAAACCCAAGAGTTGCCCCCTTTTTATTTTTTTGAGAATGAGGAAAGCTTTACTCAGAGCAAACCTGTCCCCTTCTACATCTCCACTGGTTCCTAAATTCTAGATTTGGACAGTATGAAAAATTCAACTTCTTGAAAAATAAAAATCAATAATGCATATTTCCTTTGGACATACACAGATGTAAAAGCATTTTTTTAAAGGACTGTGAGACTATGTACAAAGCTGGTTGTACGTGGCACTTTGGGAGACAGCCTTCTTCTCACTGCCTTCTTCTGGGAAAAGAATCAATTCTCTGGCAGTTCTCTCACAGTCAAACTTTCCTTTTTGGTGTGATACCTAGCTACTGAGCAGTGGTTGAGGAGGTTCTTCCCACTTCAGGCTACTAGTTCAGAAGGGCTCCTCTATTCCAGGGTATCCATCAAGCAGGGATTGCAAGGATGTCTGGGTGACCCGAGCCCTCTGTAGGGTATGGCCAGCAGGGACGAAGGGCCCCATGCCAGACATTTGGTTGCTCAGAAGCTCACCAGACAAAGACCCCAAGAGGCAGCCAACAGGGAAGGCCTTATTGTCCACTGCAAAGCCACATTCTGATGACAATAAAAGAACACCCATGCGAGGGCCTGTAAGACTGTAAGAGAAGAAGAACCAACATGGATTGTGCTCCTACTTGTGCCAGGCACCGACAGTGCCAGGATGCCTTGGCTGAGGAGAGATAGTTTGAGGAGTAACAGCCTTCTGTTACTGAGCAAAGAGTGGAAGCGGTGAGAACTCTTCATTCACCCACAAACTCTTCTCTGGTAGCCACGTCTCATTGTGTGTGCACTTGCTGGTCTTCGTGTCTTCACATTGCATGCCGTGAAGACACCTCTATTAAAGCATTTTCATAGAGAAAAAAAAGAGGTCTTACATTGAGCATCTGATTTAATCTTCCCTAAAAACCTGCAGAGATGGGTACTATTATCCCCATAATATAGATGAAGAAACTGAGACACAGAGAGACTAAGTTATTTGCTCAAGCTCTCTTAAGCTCTTAACCACTACTCTATAGCTGCTTTGGAGAGAAATCAGAAAACAAAAAAGGGTGGAGGGGAGAAAACAAACACATACATTCCTCTCAATCATTATATTAACACTTGAAGGAAGGGAGTGTTATTCCCACTTTATAGGTGAGGAAACTGAAGCTTAGTTAAAAGGTGTCCCAAGGTCACATAGCTGGTAAGCATTGCTCCAGGTATGGAGTCCAAGCCTGTCAGCCTCCAAGGCCCAAAACTCCTGATTCCCAAATGATGATTTCCAGCCAGGGAAATGGAGCGGGCTTCAGCATAGTTGGCATTGGAACGAAACATCAAGCAGGGTTCACTGGACAGAGGTGGGAGGGCAGGCAGGCCATGCCATAGGCCTGCATCAGCAAAGTCCCAGGGTTTGAAAATGCATGATCTGTCTGTCAAGAGATGAAAGGCACCTAATGACACATTCCTTTACTACAGTTCTCACTGGACAATAAAATGCCACATCTCACTATTTTGAGATGTGAAAATGATTGCAAAATAAATATACATTGAACTCAAAATATAAAACTGTATATAACAAGATGCCAATTTGGTAGAGGTGTGTGTGTGTGTGTGTGTAGGAGAGAGAGAGACTACAAGAAAATCCACCATCTTGTTAAGTGGATTTTTCAGGATGTGAGGCTCATAAATGATTTTTGTTTTCTGATTTTACTTTTCTGTATCCCAAACACATTGAATAGTACCTTTACAGCTATGAAAAGAGATCTTATTTGCTTACAAAGATGCAAGGCACAGCTTTTTCCTGATACCATTTACAGGGAAAGGATGAACCTCTCTTTATCCCATTGACCCTCCTCGTCTCCTGTTTTGCCAGCTCACAAGTTGATTTTCCAAGACTTTCCATTTGTGAGCTCTTGATGTTTAATTCAACATCAAGGATTCGACATTCAAATTTGTTAAAACAATTTTGGTGGGAGTGGAAGAGATGATGTCCGATGTGATCTGCTTTGAAGACCTCAGAGAGGGCTATAATTTACCCACGCCTGGAACACACATGTGAAAGCTTTAAGTTTCCCTGAGCTGTTCCCATTTGACCAGGGAAAAGTGTGGATTCCCCTGAAATCCTCGGCAGATCTCTGAGCACACAGCCCCTAAGTCTTATCCTGCTGTCTCTCTACCTCACTCTGCCCTTACATCACTACCTGTGTAGAAAGCAAACACTTAAACTCAAGTTGAAGTTGCTATGATTTTAAAAGCTTTTAGAGATAAAATCAGCCTGGAATGTAGTGGTATGTAATGACAAAGTTGACTGTTGACTCCATTTACTTTCATTCTTATGACTTCACTGTCATATATTCCCATTTGTATTTGAAGGGTTTATCACAGATGCTGTTATTTAAGTGTTATTAAAAAAAATTCTGGAGCTAAAGAAAAACAAATCATATACAAGGAATGGCCACCTGGATTGAGACAAAAAAGTTGTTCCAGTTTAAAAGTAGTCCTTGGTTTGACTTAAAAAGAATTCAAACATCCCTCTCCCCCTAGATTTGAAAAGTATGTCTCCTTCTCCCCACTCTGTATTTTTTAAAAGGTCTTGGGTTCCATTTTCAAAATAAGTTCTATATTTTTAAGGGTGACACATACCCAGTAACCAGAAACTGGCCTTGGCTTGGAAAACCTCCCAGTTCTCATCAACATGCAATCACTAGCTCCTTTCAGCATGATGAATACTATTGATTGGCTCAAATATGGCTTGTGACCCAGCAGGCGTATTAGACATTGGCTATAAAACATCTCCTTATGAATTTTTTATTGGCTTGAGTGTCTGGAGAGCTGGGCAGCTACCTCCCTGAGTGCTCTCCCTCCCTCCTTGCTCTCCCTCCTCCTCTCTGCATCTCTGGGCTGATGATGCCACTCTGCAGGGCCACGTTATTGGATCAGAGTGATTAGCTTTACAGCCTGTTTTTCCGAGTAGAATCCAATTTCTTTTTCAGGTGCAGTGGGCTTACGAGTAGTCATGTGCTTTTTGTTTTGCGATGGCATCACAGGATTACTAGAAGATGCAGTAAACTGAAGTCATTTCCCATTAGCCATACTCCTTGGGATACTAAGACAATGTGTCACTCTGCACTTGCAGCATCACAAGCACTTTTCAGGAGAAAGATTGCCTTCAGCAGCTCAAGGAGAAGCTGACAAAGAGTTGAATTTTTCATACTATCCAAATTCAGAATTTAGGAACCAATGGAGATGTAGAAGGTGACAAGTTTGCTCTGAGTGAAGCTTTCCCCATTCTAAAAAAAGTAAAATAAAATAAAAAGGGGGCAACTCTTGGGTTTGCTTCAGCCACTGGGTCAAGTCTGGAGTCCTGGGGCTTTTCCTTACCACCCCCTTCAGCGTGAGCTTGATAAATCCTCAATAGGAGTCTCTGAGAGATTACTGAGGCTCTCAGACGAAGCAGACTCTTGAGAAGCATCATGGCAGGCGCTGCCAAACACCTTGGCTCACGATTTTCATCATAACCACAAGAGAGGAGGAACAGTGCTCCCACTTTTACGCTGGTGGAAACTGAGTAGCTGAGAACCTCGGTAATCTCTCAGAGACTCCTATTGTGGATTTATCAAACTTACACTGAAGCGGGTGGTAAGGTAAAGCCCTAGGACTCCAGACTTGACCCAGGGGTTGAAGCAAACCCAAGAGTTGCCCCCTTTTTATTTTTTTGAGAATGGGGAAAGCTTCACTCAGACTACACCTGTCCCCTTCTACATCTCCATTGGTTCCTAAATTCTAGATTTGGACAGTATGAAAAATTCAAGTTCTTGAAAAATAAAAATCAATAATGCATATTTCCTTTGGACATACACAGATGTGAAAGCATTTTTTAAAGGACTGTGGGACTATGTACAAAGTTGATTATATGTGGCAGTTTTGGAGAGAGGGAGAGAAAGAAATGGAAAGGAGGTGGGTGGAGGTAAGGAGTGATTATGTTATTACAGGAAAAGAGCACTTAGCTTTATCTGTAATGTTCTAATACTTTTTAAAAAGGACAATGTGTTCACGTTTTACTTTAATCATTGTTTTAACAATGTATATATAGAAAAAGCAAGTGTATCAAATAAATGATAAATTTTGAGTCATTAAAGAAAAATTCAAGTTCTCATGTTTAGAAATTGGCTTTCTTCTCAATAACACTTGTATCTAGGTGAAATTGGGTTAAAATAAACTTCAAGCACCAATTTTGGGGAGAAAATAAATAACACAAGGTCATTGGGTAGTCTGTGGAATGGAGAGGTTAGTGGTGATTGGGTAGGGTGAATGACTGAGGGATTAACATATGTGTATGACCTCCTTTCACATGTGTGGTTTTCTCTCTGGTCCTGCTTCCTCTGTAAAACATGAGGGACTGTGAGAAACTCATAACACAAAGTGAGGAAGAACCTTGAGTCTCTGTGGTTGACTATCCCAAATAAGTTTGCCCTCCTTACCTATGGGTTCTGCATCTGTGGATTCAATCAACCGCAGATCAAAAATATTCAGAAAAAAGAGCACGCCTGTCCTGAATATGTACAGACCTTCTTCTTGCCATTGTTTCCTAACCAATACAGTATGAAAACTATTTACTTAGAACTTATGCTGTATTAGGTACATGTAATACATGTCTGCATTACAAATAATCCAGACATGACTTAAAGTGTACAGAAGGATGTGCGTTTTATATTAGGGACTTGATATCTGTGGATTCTGGTATCTAAAGAGGTCCTGGAACCAATCCCCCACAAATACCAAAACATGACTGTATTTTGTTGTACAAAGGAGAAAAAAAAATAAAGTAAAAGAATCAGGAAATGCCATGTTGTAAATGAAAGTGAGAATTCTTCCTGGTTTCAGTCTCTGCTAAGGAAATCCAAATCCAAACTCTACCTGGGAACCGTGGCTAGTTTTAACTAAGTGTATCACTTGTCTCATTCACAGCAACCTGCATACCTCAGCCATGAGGCTACAGTCACCAAAAACAACTATGCCAAAATAAACTGTTCTTTGCATCTATCTCCAGAGGGCTTATCACCATAGCACAACTACACCATTTGTTCTTGAGTCATTGATATAAATTGCTTGGTAAGTTTGAAGAATAAAAACAAATACACACCCACCTAGTCCCTTCTACAGAGGCCAGTTGAGATAAATACACTAAGAAGACTATATTGTTTCTGTTCCTAGATATTAGGTGTTTTCCTATATCTGCTCCCTGATTTTATAGACTAAAACTCCCAAGTGAACAAGAACTTGTCTATTTCTAGACAGAGAGCTTCTAGAAGGTAGTTTCCAAGCCAGAGTGGATGGAAGTGTCACGTTGTAGATGTTTCAAAACTCATGAGCCTGACCCCTCTGTCGGAGTGGTCATGATTTTCCAGAGAGCGGCTGTTAGCCCATCCATTTCATGGTTATTACAGACTCCTTGGATGACAGGATCCTTTGCCATTCCTCTGTGAATATCTCATACTGATTACACAGTTTCTAAGCCCTCAGGACTTTTCTGCAAATTTGCACGTATTAGTAAATTTTTAATCAGGGAAGATGTGCAAAATACTGCATTAAGCTCAAGGCTAATCATTCTGGAATATCATAGTTGAAAGGAATTCTCATTGGTCCTCTAAATTGCCATCTGCACCTACAGTCCTCAACCTCAGTGGATCTCCTTTTTCTGCTTCCCTTTGTTTTGCCCTCAGGAAGTAACAGCCCTTTGTAGAATTATAAAGTCACTCTTTATAACTATGGTCTCCATAAGTTTTGGAAGGCCTATTTTCCTTGTATCTTTAGGCTTTTTGTCATGGAGTAAACTGGACAAAGTTCAACCAGTTTCTTTAAAACTACAACTGTGATGATGAGGGCTACGTGGCAGGAGAAGATCTGAAATCACATGCATCTTTGAGGGACACCGTCCCTGGTCTCATGACACAGATGACACAAGATGACAGGGCATCTGGGAAGGCTGTTTGTATCTGCTTTGCAGTCAGTGGGTGAGAGAGTGGGTTGATTCTGATGACTATGGTGAGCTTTTCCTTCCTCCTATTCTAAAAAGGTGAGTGGCCGGATGTTGCATGGTCTAGAAAGTGTCCTTCACATGAATATCAGACATTGTGAAGATCTATGCAGACTGGATCTTATGAGATTGTATTTTTTTTTTTTTTATTTTGGTGGAAAATGTTTTCTTAACTAGTAGTGTGATCATGACACAGAAGTCTATTTCCACCTCCAGCTGAGAGAAATAGTGTGGGAGCAACATGGAAGGAGGAGAAAATAAACTTTTCTTCAGGCTTTAAGGAAGGGTAGCTCCCTCCGTAGGTCAGCGAATGACTTTCAAGATCACTTTTGTAACCTCCTTTGCCCTTAGGCCCCTGCAGCCAGGCAATTTCACTGCCCACAAAAGGCAGTCCTCATGCTTGCGCTGTCTTCAAGTCTGTCCCCAGGCTGAAGGTTGCCTTCTCTTACTCATTCTGACTCCTTCAAGCCAATCTTCAAATTCATCTTAGGGATGGATACCTCCCCTTTTATTCCAGCCCCTCTTTATTCCAATTGAGAACATGTCAGTATGAGGCAGGAGAATAGGGTTTGGAGACAGGAACATAAGGACTTCCTAAAACTAAATCAAATAGGAATACTTCAGCTATGACAGGTTCATGTATACCTCCATTTACATAGGGCATAGGCCGAGTAAATAACTTTGTAACTTTACTTCATCCTCTTCTTTTATATAGGGTGTACACCAATACCACTAGAAACCTCTAGAGGGTATTTAAACCCCCAAAGATTCTCTAAGGGGACTCTTGAGCCCCTATGCTTGGGCCCATTCCCAGCCAGTGGAGGATACTTTCATTTTCAATAAATCTCTGCTTTTGTTGCATCATTCTTTCCTTGCTTTGTGCGTTTTGTCCAATTCTTTGTTCAAAATGCCGAGAATCTGGACACCCTCCACCGATAACAAGTAGACCGATCCCACCATTAGGCAGAGACCTGATTCATCCCTCCCCCAAATCTTTCTTTACCCAGATACCAAAGCTGGCACAGAACAATGGTCAGTGATGTTGGTGAACCCAGTTGATGAATTCTGGCTCCACCCTTGGCACAGTTCTTTTCCTTCCTCCTGTTCTAGAAAGGTGAGTGTTACATAGGTGGTCTTTTCCCACCTGCTGTCTCTTGTCACCCCTTTATGTCTGCACCTCTGCATCTCATTCCACAGCTCCCAGTCTCCACTGCTGCTTTAGGAGGTCATTAGCAACTGTTTGTTGACTGGCCCTTGAGAACAGAACGCGTCATGGGAAGTTACGTGACAGACAGATCCTAACCTGGACTGGTGTGTAGTTTCAATACTTTTGGCAAATTATTTACCTAATAATGGGTGTCTACAAAAACAACAAGTCAGACAACTCTATCTTTTCTCTCTCCTCCCACCCCTTTCCACCAAATTTCTTGAGAGAGTAATCTGTATCTACTGCCTTTATCTCATACCTTGTCCATTTAAATCCGACTTCACTTCCCATGTTCCCTCCACACTTACGCAAACTCTGAAATTGCTCACACCTATGTAATAGCGTTTCCTGAATTTTATCCTTGCTAATCTTCCTAATGAGTTTGATGCAGCTGTTCACGACTTCCTTGAAAATTTTCTTCCCTTATCTTTGGAGTGACCGGAAAATAGTTTGCCTCTCACCTCTCACTAACTTACTTCTCTCTCCTTGTTGGCTCATCTGTGCCTTACTTAAGACACAGGTGTGTCCCAAGATTTCTCCTCAATTCTGTTTTTCTTCATTTTCTATATTTCCTTTCTGATGATCTCAAGTACCCATACTATCTCAATTAACACCTCCATGCAGATGTTATCCTAGTCCAGATCTTTATCCCTAGGCCAAATATCTACAGAGTTCTAGTTTCAAATTTTCTTTTCTTTTTTTGAGACAGGGTCCCACTCTGTCACTCAGGCTGGAGTGCAATGGCATGATCTCAGCTCACTACAACCTCCACCTCCTAGGTTCAAACCATTCTCCTGCCTCAGCCTCCTGAGTAGCTGGGATTATAGGCATGCACCACTATAGCCAGCTAATTGTTGTATTTTTAGTAGAGACAGGGTTTTACCATGTTGGCCAGTCTGGTCTCGAACTCCTGACCTCAGGTGATCTGCCCTTTTCCGCCTCCCAAAATGCTGGGATTATAGGTGAGAGCCACTGTGCCCAGCCTGTATTTTTTTTTTTCTTTTAGAGACAGGGTCTTACTCTATTGCCCAGACTGGAGTGCAGTGGCACAATATGGCTCATTGCAGCTCGACTTCCCAGGCTCAAGTGATCCTCCTACCTCACCTCTCAAGTAGCGGGGACTATAGGTATATACCACCATGCCCAGCTAATTTTTGTTTTTGTTTTTTGTAGAGATGGAGTCCTGCCATGTTGCCCAGGCTCATATTTTCAATTGTCTGCTGGATGGCTTCATCTAGATGATTCTCCTAGTCTTTCAAATGCAGGGGTTAAAATGAGAACAAATAATCTTGTCCCTCCAACCAGCTCCTCCTGCTAACTTCCTTATTAATATTTGTAAAAGAACACAAGCCACTAACATTGAAATAAGGTTTAAAATGGAACATCTTTCACTCCTCCATCTTTCTTAAGCCCATATCTAATGAGTTGACTAATTACAGAATCAACATGCATTCATTGAATGCCTACTATATGCCTGACTCAGGGGATGTAGTGTGGAAAAAATAAAGGAGAGAGAGAAAAAGAGCAAGAGTGAGAGTGAGAGAAAGAGAGGAGAGAGAGAGAGAGAGATAAGGTGAGCTTATGGTCTAATGGGAGAAAAAGACATTCAGCAAACAATTTCACAAATAAGTTTATGATCACATATAAATAGTGCTTGAAAAGAAAGCTAGATACTGCTCTGAGAACTTATTTTAAAGGCAGGACAGAAAAATTATTCTTTCACTTGATGAATATTTATTGACTATCTACTAAAGGCCAAGCACTGTCTGGGTGCCGAAGTGTCAAGCCCACCTCTGCGGTGCCTCTCAAGGCTTCTCCAGCACAGTACAGGTCCCTATTCCCTGTTCTTCAAGCTTCCTAACGGCCCCTCCTAACGGTCTCTCCACATTTCAACTCAGCCCAAATGCCACTATCAGACGAATATTCCTATAAGGCTGCTTTCTTATATTAGTTGCAGTAAAGAATTCAAGGCTGAGCACTGTGGCTCACGCCTGTAATCCCAGCACTTTGGGAGGCCGAGGTGGGCGGATCACGAGGTCAAGGGATCGAGACCATCCTGGCCAACATGGTGAAACTCCGTTTCTACTAAAAATACAAAAATTAACTGGGTATGGTGGTATGCTTGTAGTCCCAGCTACAGTCCCAGCTACTCGGGAGGCTGAGGCAGGAGAATCGTTTGAATCTGGGAGGCGGAGGTTGCAGTGAGTCAAGATCACTCCACAACATTCTAGCCTGGCAACAGAGGGAGACTCCGTCTCAAAAAAAAAAAAAAAAAAAAAAAAGAATTCAAGACCCCATCTGAGGCCTGACCTCCCATCTTCCTTTCTGGTCTTATCTCCTAATCTCCTTTCATGTTTACCTGTCTTCCAGTCAAACAGGATTACTCTGTGTTCACAAACACATCCCATGCTTTTTTACCCAAAGTTATGCTTTCCACTTGGAATCCCACGTGGTCTGTTCATTGAAAGCCTTCTATCCTCTTTCGAAGTTCAGTTTAATGGCTTTATAACTTAAAAATTTGTGCCTTATTCTCCCTAATATCTTGCACCAATGGCAAGGACTGGGTTCTACTTATATTTATAGTAAGTCTACTCACCACTCTGCATACAACTTGCAAAGGAACCTTCTCATTACAGATGCTTAATAAGTATTTTCTTATTTTTGTCAGTAATAAGTAAATGCTTATTGCTGACAAATAATTGTTGTCAGAAATGTTTTCCTAGTCATTTTGCATGCATACATTACAATATTTCTTTCCAACAGCATTGTAAAATCATTTTTTTGTTTTGAGGTTGAGTCTCGCTGTGTTAACCAGGCTGGAGTGTGGTGGTGTGATCTTGGCCTACTGCAACCTCCACCTCCCGGGCTCAAGCAGTTCTGCCTCAGCCTCCCAAGTAGCTGGGATTACAGGTGCCCGCCACCAGGCCCGGCTAAGTATTATATTTTTAGTAGAGACGGGATTTCCCCATGTTGCCCAAGCTGGTCTCAAACTCATGAGCTCAAGCGATCTGCCTGCCTCGACCTCCCAAAGTGTTGGGATTACATGCGTGAGACACCACATCCGGCCTGGATTACAAAATCTTTAAAAACAGAGGCAATGTTTTCTTCCTTTCCCTTTGTTTTCTCCGTAGTTCTTAGTATAGAACTATAAATAGAGGAGGAATATAAATATTAGCCAAATGAATAAGTGATAAGATACGCTTTTTCATAGAAAATAAATATTAAATTAAAATCCATGGCTATAATCCTCAGTTTAAGATAATGCCATTTTGGATCTTAGGAAAAGAAAAATCTGTAGGTGGTATATTAACATCCATAAATTTCTTTTCTTTTTCTTTTTTTTTTTTTGAGATGGAGTCTTGCTGTGTTGCCTAAGCTGGAGTGCAGTGGTACAGTCTCGGCTCACTGCAACCTCTGCCGCCCAGGTTCAGTAGATTCTCTTGCCTCAGCCTCCAGAGTAGCTGGGATTACAGACGCACACCACCATGCCTGGCTAATTTTTGTATTTTTAGTAGAGACAGGGCTTCACCATGTTGACCAGACTGGTCTCGAACTCCTGACCTCAAGTGATCTGCCTGCCTTGGCCTCCCAAAGTGCTGGGATTACAGGCCTGAGCCACTGTGCCCAGCCTCCATAAAATTCGTTAGCTATTTTTTGCCCTTTGTAGTTTCATAAGCAACTATTGCTGCTCTACAAGCTATCACTTTTTATTGGCTTATTTTTTAACTCTACCTTGTTAAATTCCATTCTTGGTCCATTAAAAAAGTTATCTTGTGGCCAGGAGTGGTGGCTCATGCCTGTAATCCCAGCACTTTGGGAGGCCGAGGTGGGCAGATCACAAAGTCAGGAGATCGAGACCATCCTGGCTAACACGGTGAAACCCCGTCTCTACTAAAAATACAAATAAATCAGCCGGGCGTGGTGGTGGGTGCCTGTAGTTCCAGCTACTCGGGAGGCTGAGGCAGGAGAATGGTGTGAACCCGGGAGGCAGAGCGGCAGAGCAAGACTCCATCTCAAAAAAAAAAAAATTATCTTGAGTTTTCCTGATAGATTATCATTATCTATAAAGATAATTTTGTCTCTACTTTAAAATAGTTATATCATTTCTTTCTTTTTCTTATCTTATTGCATTGATTAGAACTTCCAGATCAATATTTTAAAAATGGGAATAATAAGCCTTTTGCCTTAGTGGGTTTTTTAAAAAATTTTTCCTACTAGCAATTATTATGTTAGCTGTTGGTTTGAAATAAACACTTTTGAAATGCATTTGTCTATTCTAAATCACGAAATCACATCTAATTGTTTCTTTTTATATTAAAACTTTATTTGTACACTTATTAGATTGCTCTGTCAAACTGAACTACATAACTTAAGTGAAGTGGAGATTTGGCAACTATTTGGTGATGGGATCAGTTATAGAGTGCCAAGCCAGATAACTTAAATCATGAGTCATTTGGTCTATCTTTACTGATAAAATTATCTAGATAATTGGTGAACCTACATTAGCCTTTGTGCCATTTAGACACAAAATCTCTGGGAAAAGGTGACAAAATATGAAAATGCTCATGAATTCGTCTATCCTTTCATTCATCATCTATTCATTCATTTGATAAATATTTGTTGAGTACTGCTATGTGCCAAACACTACTCCAGCATTGAGCTATAAGAATAAACAAGATGGCCAGGTGCAGTGACTCAGGCCTGTAATCCCAGCACTTTGGGAGGTGGAGGCGGGTGGATCATGAGGTCTGGAGATTGAGACCACCCTGGTTAACACAGTGAGACCCTGTCTCACTAAAAATACAAAAAAATAGCCGGGTGTGGTGGCGGACGCCTGTCGTCCCAGCTACTCGGGAAGCAGAGGCAGGAGAATTGCTTGAACCTGGGAGGCGGAGGTTGCAGAGACTCTGTCTCAAAAGAAAAAAAAACAAAAAAGCACCAGGCACGGTGGCTCACGCCTGTAATCCCAGCACTTTGGGAGGCTGAGGTGGGCGGATCATGAGGTCAGGAGTTCAGGACCAGCTTGGCCAACATGGTGAAACCCCGTTTCTACTAAAAATACAAAAATTAGCTGGGGAAGGTAGCGTGTGCCTGTAATACCAGCTACTCTGGAGGCTGAGGCAGGAGAATTACTTGAACTGTGACCTGGAAGGTGGAGGTTACAGTGAGCCGAGATCGCGCCACTGCACTCCAGCCAGGGCTATAGAGCGAGACTGTCTCAAAAAAAAAAAAAAAAAAAAAAAAAACAATAAACAAGACAAAGTCCCTACTCTTGTGGAGCTTTCTGTCTAGAGAGGGCAAACAAATAGCAAGTTAACAAATAAGTGAACAAGATTTTTAAAAATAGATATTCATGGCCGGGCATGGTAGTTTATGCCTGTAATCCCAGCACTTTGGGAAGCCGAGGTGGGAGGATCACCTGAGGTCAGGAGTTCAAGACCAGACTGGCCAACATGGTGAAACCCTGTCTCAAAAATTAGTCTGGTGTGGTGGCAGGCCCCTGTAACCCCAACTACTTGGGAGGCTGAAGCAGGAGAATGGCTTGAACCCAGGAGGTGGAGGTTGCAGTGAACCAAGGTCGTGCCACCGCACTCCAGCCTGGGCAACAAGAGTGAAATTTCATCTCAAAAAAAAAAAAAAGAAAAAAGATATTCATAAATGCTATAAAGATAACAAAATAAAATGATATGTTAGAGAGTGACTTACGGAGATGGGATATTTCAGCGAAAGTGGTCAGAGAAGGCTTCTCCAAGGAATGATATTTGAACAGAGACCTAAGTGACAAGAAGAAACCAGCTATGTAAAGATCACAGAGACATTGCAGTCAGAGGAAATAGCAAATGCAAAGACACTAAGGTGAAAATGATCTTGGCATTTTACAAGAACAAAGAGAATGATGAGGAGCAGTGAATGGAAGGAGAACAATAAAATATAAGATTGGAGTGGTAGGAGGACCAGATGATGGTGAATAATTTGGATTACATGTATTCATGAAAATAATTTTTAACGATGATAGTAATACATTTGATAAGATGAAATGCATTTAGAAAATTTACAGTGCAAATTATAAACACATAAAATTAACTGAATATCTTAGACAAGAAAAATGCCCAAATAAGGCAAATAAGCTCTTTATTCCATTCTATTTCACACCCACCTCTCATATACTTGTGTTTTGTCACTTTGAATGGCAACAAAGATCTTGAAATGATAACATGCATGCATTCCTGGGGGTAAAATTGCTTATGCAACAGATTGTAAGCCAAGATCTTTTTGACAGTTTAGTACGTTAAGAGAGACATACTGTCCTAAACAATGAGCATGGGCTTTCCAAAGCTGAGGAATCACATCATCCATACTAGTTGTAGTCTTCATGGTAAGTCAAACAGAACCACATGACTTAGTTCCTTTCTTTGTACTTTTATTGGAGAGAACCAGCAAATGAAACACTTTTCGTGCCTACTAAAGCTACCCCAAAATAAAATGTGTAACAATTGAACTTGGGTGACTCAGGGTGGTCATTCTCTGCGTCTTGATTTAGAAGATGGGGCTATTTTGGGTTTGTCCTAACTGGTTGGTTGTTGTGGCCTCAGACCAGGCCCAGCACAATGGTCAAAGCAGTGCTTTGTCACACGGCACAGAAGCTTGTGCCCAAAAACCTGGCAACCTTCTGTCCCTTTGTGAAAGAGGAACATCGAATCCCAGTGTGGTTGGATTCTGCTGTGGCAGCCTCCAAAAGGCTGCTCATGGCTTTGTTATATTGGAGTTTTAAAATTTCACATAGTGATCATGTTTTTGGAAAGAGCAACTCACCAGTGAGTTTTTCTGGGTTGTGGTGGTTGTCGTGGTGATCAAAATCAGACAAAGGCAGGAGCAGACTCCTCTACTCACATACGATGGGGAGCTCATCCCTCTTCAGGCAAGCAAGGCACTGGGCACAGGGCTTGGAATTAGAGTAAGCCCTCAGTGAAGGTCATCTGCTTGATTGGATTTCACATTTACCTAGCCCCCAAATGGATTAGTTAGCAGTCTGTAGAGCAGCTCCCAAACAGCATTCCACAGAACTAGGCCAGCCCATTTTTACTGGTCTCCAGCAAAAAGAGAAGAAACTATTTTTTGAAATAATTGAGTAAACATTCATGCATATATGTGAGATGGTTTAAAGTGATCACTGGTCACTTCTTGTGAACTGCCTTGACTCTGATATTTTTGTCCTGCCTACCAGGTTTTTCTCAAAGTTGACACACTCTGGCTTTTAATAAAGAATGTTGTCAGTGTATGGTAGCAATTGTTGGTTTAAATATCCTTATGTGGCAAAAGTAAGGGTAAAATATGGAAGAAAGTCTTTCTAATTATCTCTAAGCCAATGTTCCCCCAATTTTTTGAAATTTTACAGAGCCCAGCACTCTGAATCTGGAAACCCCTATCTGAATGGCTTCAGTCTCTAGTTTTCTGGCCTTTCTGGTCCCTACTGTAGTATATGGGATGGGTAAATGCTTACTCTGTAGTCCCTTTACCAATTTACACCCTTTTCTGATGTGGTATCTTACAACTGAAAGCTGGAGACCTGAAAGAGAGAGAAGGGTCATGCCAGGGAAGCGGGAATAAATAATGGCTATTATTTATTTATTTATTTTATTTTATTAATTTTTTTTTTTTTGAGATGGAGTCTCACTGTGTCGCCAGACTGGAGTGCAGTGGTGCAAGCTCTGCTCACTGCAACCTCCGCCTCCTGGGTTCAAGTGATTCTCCTGTCTCAGCCTCCGAAGTAGCTGATATTACAGGCATACACCACCACGCCTGGCTAATTTTTGTATTTTTAGTAGAGACAGGGTTTCGCCATGCTGGTCAGGCTTGTCTTAAACTCTTGACCTCAGATGATCTGCCTGCCTCGGCCTCCCAAAGTGCTGGGATTACAGGTATGAGCCACTGCGCCTGGCCGACTATTAATATTAATATCACTAGTATTTATGTTGGTATTACAGAGGGGCAGAAAATAAGGCCAAATAAAACATACAGTTTTTTAGAATGATAAATATAGAAGGAAGTTTTTCTAATGAGTATATCAACTTGTGAGTGATTTGTTTTGTGATAATATGAACAAATTTTTAAAATTGCGTTCTTCTGTCCTTTCAACTTTTGCTGCCCTTAGTTTGCAGACATAAGTGGTACTTTAGACATTCCTCTCAAAAAATATTTAATGCCATAGGGCAAATGTAGATTTGCTATAATTAAATCAGTCTAAGTCACTGCTTACATGATACAGATGGTAAATAAGAATGTAAAATAACAAAGTGGCTATTTTTGTCTTAGCAGGACTTCCTGGCCACGGTACGGGACTCTGAGATGCAGGTCTTGCATTCAGCTAAGCCACTGCTTTGCTGTATCTCACTGAGAAATGGCTTCAGCCACATCTGTTCCCTGTTTATGAATTTGAGATAGTAAAATTTGTCACTAATGGTTCATCATCAGGTTGTTGATTAAAACAGATTATTAGAAACAATGGCCTTATATACTGGGAAGGCAGTTACTTGTGTCTTTATAGGTCTTATAGGTACAATACCATGTCTATAATAAATAATAGCATGAGGAAGACTGGGTCCAGTGGCTTACACCTGTGAGGCTGAGGTCTGAGCTCGTAAGTTTGAGACCAGCATAAGAAACATAGTGAAACCCTGCCTCTACAAAAAATACAAAAATTACCCTGGCATGGTGGCATGCATCTGTAGTCCCAGCTATCTGGAAGGCTGAGGTAGGAGGATCACTTGAGCCTGGGAGTTGGAGGTTGCAGTGAGCCATGATCATGCTACTGCTGGAGAGCCTGTGTGACACAGAGAGGCCCTGTCTCAAAAAAAAAAAAAAAAAAAAAAGTAAAAATAAATAATAACACAAGGAAAAACTAAAAATTTGGATTAATAAGTTTGTAATGCTGTTAATAACTGTTTTTATTTACCCTGCATTTATTATGTGCCAAGCATTTTGATAAGTGCTTTTTAAATGTCGTATGATTGGCCCTTTAGAATAACCTTGTAGGAAGGCACAATTACTACCTTCAACTTAAAGTTCAGGAAACTGGGACTTTTTGAAATAATTCCACAAGAGTAACAAATGGCAGGCTGAAAGTCCTCTTGGGAGACAGGCAACCCACCTGTTCCCATAGAGCAGTGTAACTCCCTCTGAATCTCTCTGTGTTGACCAGGCTGGTGAGTATGTATGTCCTCCTCCAACACCTAATAAGGCAATATTTTCCTTTTTCTTCCTCTAATTCCTTATGTAAAGAATGTTTAATTTCCCTTTGTCTTTTGTCATTTGACTTTCATTTCCTATTTTGGGTTTTCTGCTTCTCTCACACGGAGCCTTCTGTTCTGCCCTGCTTCATTTCTCTTCTTGGTGGATTTGACCTAAGTTCCAGTTTTTGTGCCTTTTCCTTTATGTTTCAGTTCCTTATATAGTCTGCATGAAGCCAAGTGAAGTTACCTTCTATGGTTGACATCCCTTTTCTGTTCACTGGAAGTTTTCTAGTTTTCCTGTGTTCTTTTTATATGTATATACTTATCTGAAAGGGGTTTCAGATAAGTATATACGTAGATGGATGGAGGGGTTGGAATATTATCTTGCTGAGATGCAGAGGAAGGGAGAGAGAGAAAGAGAGAAAAATTGGTGGCTTCCACTGATGGCATTCTAGTTGAATTCTGGACTATTTGTACTATTTCAGAACACAGAATAATAGAACTCAGAAATGATCGTCATCACAATATTGGATATTTTGTTAGGTTTTGTTTTGTTTGGAAGTAAGGATGTTCCTCTACCCAGTGTGTTTTAGGTCCTTATCAGAAATTCAGGTTCTAAATGGTTCAGTAAAGTGGCCATGGCAGCAGAGCACATGGAAACAAATACTGGGTTCAGGGCCAGAGACCTAGACCAAGTACTGGTTTTCCTAGTAACCAGCTGTGTGATCTCTAGCAAGTTATCTATCTTTGAGTTATCTCTGAGTCTGTTTTCTTCCTAGTATAATGAGTGGAAAGGATTAGATAACCTACTGTTAAACTTTTCATACACTATAGTTCTCAGTGTAACACATTTTCCCTCTTTCTTGTAAAAACTTGGAAAATTCTCATTACTAAAAGAAAGTTATCTGTGGTGAGGAAGACCATCAGTAACTCCAGCCTTGCCCTAGTTAGATCTTGGCAACTAATACTTCCAAGTTCCCTATATATGTGCATATCAGCTATTTTCTAGAGAATGGTAAAATTCTGTTGTAATGTCCCTTCACAATTGTGATTATATCTGAATCAAATACCTTGTTTAGAGGTTATCTAAACTCCTTTTCAGAAGACATACAGTAACATGCCACGTAGGTTTGTAGACTAGAAGCAATAAGCTATACCACATAGCCTAGGTGTGTAGTAAGCTATACCATCTAGGTTTGTGTAAATACACTCTAGGATACTTCATGACAAAGTTGCCTAATGATGCATTTCTCAGAACATAACCCTGTCATTAAGTGAAGTATGATTGTAATTGCATCATATCCTACACACAAGTCTTTATTTCATCCACTTTCATTTACCTCTGAGCTACATTAACCAAAAAATTGAACATTACATTCCAAAGACAGAGCAAAGACAACTTAGTATCTCCCCACTTATTCCTGTAAAAGAAAACTTTATGAGTTTGTTAATCTACAGTTAGGCAAATGTATTTTCTTATACTTTAATATCATTCTCATCACAGATGAAGAAAACAATAAAATAAGTTACACTACAAATACTGATTTTCTTTGATCTTCAAAGCCTCCTCTTGTTTCCTTTCTCCTAAAGCAGATATAAGAACAAGGTTAGTGCCTGCCCTGGGTTTTTCTAAAAAGTGCAAAAGAATATAAAATGAAAAAGTAAAAATCTTCTTTTTTATTCCTAACCCCCAATAATATTTATCAGAGTTAACTACTATTAATATTTTCTAGTGTAACTTTCCAGAATTTTCTAGGCATATGCAAGACCTACTTTTTTTTTTCATTAATGAGGTTATGTCATGTATGCTCATATGTATCTTACCATTTTTAAAAACAATTCATCTTGAAGATATTTGTATGTCATCACATAGGGAACAGGCTTATCTGCTAAAGTTCTTTTAAAAAAACTAATGAGGCCAGGTACAGAGGCTCATGCCTGTAATCTCAGCACTTTGGGAGACCGAGGAGGGCAGATCACTTGAGGTCAGGAGTTCAAGACCAGCCTGACCAACACGGGGAAACCTCATCTCAACCAAACATACAAAATTAGCTGGGCATGGTGGCATGTACCTGTAATTCCAGCTACACGGGAGGCTGAGGCAGGAGAATTGCTTGAACCCAGGAGGCAGGGGTTGCAGTGAGCCAAGATCGTGCCACTGCACTCCAAGCTGGGGGAGGTCTCAAAAAACAAGACAAAACAAACACCTAAATGAGATAATTCTGTATCATGATCAACACCAGATATGGGGTGCATTCTGCTCTCAAAAATATTAGTTTCCTTCCTCCCTTTCTTTAACAGAAGAGTCACCTGGATATGTATTGTGATTCTGGAGGATTCTATCATTCATGCGTAGACACAGATGTAGAAAGTCACAGAATCACAGACTTTCTGAGGGGATGGCTCTTACAGATTGCTTGGTTCAAGTGGCAGAGCCTGTACCAAAACCAAATCTTTGCTTTCAATTTGGTACTCCTTTAATCCTTTTTGCTTCTAATGTAATTCTGACTTGTATTTACTGTTTATCTTAAAAACTAAAGTATGGTATGTAATGGTGTTAGATAATGGTTATAAATCAGGTAGTATATACTGCTCAAAGGAGACAAGTTTTTAATTTTCCTTTAGAGAAGAAAGTTTAAAAAGTATCTTTGTCATTTTGCAATGTTTGGTGTCCTTGTGTTTTACCTAGGGGTGTCTGTACCTCAAAGCCTTTAAAATGCTGATGGAAGGAGTGGAGATCCAGTGTTCAGGATAGAAAAGAGGTGGGTAAACATCAAGAATCCAGGAGAATGCTCTAATGTCGGAAAGGGAACAAAAGTTGGGAGCTGCTTGAGGAGAATAAAAGGAATTATGGAAGGAGTGTGGAATACCAGGAAGCATGAACAGTGATTTTTACATTGCATTTGCTCCAAAAAAACATTGGTTTGTTTGAATATAAGACAGGCAGGAGGAAAATCTGAAAAATGAAATTACTCAATTTGATCTAAAAAAAAATTAGTGAATAACAGATTGAGCCAGCATTGCAGTGATGTAGAATAAGCTCTTTTGTCCTGCGGAGTCTAGCTTGTTTTCCTCCTCCAAGGGAGCTAACTGCCTTAGATGAGGTTAGGCAATCTATCACATGACTCAAAGTCAGGCGGCTCAGACTCCCATCTGAAAAATGGAAATTCTGAAAAACTCACGTTTGCATCATAATGATTTACTGAAGGCACAATAGAGCAAAGAAAAAAAAAAAGACTTAAGGCCTAAATTTTGGCAATTCAAGTGGTCTGTTATTTAAAAGTCATTCAAAGCATAGAACTATAGAAGTGGAAGGAATCTTAAAGGTCATGAAGCATCTTCATTTTACAGATGAAGAAACAAACAGGCACCCAGAGGCTAGTCTAGCTCTCACAGCAAGTCAGAGGAGCATGGGACTAGAATCCGGATCTCCCCAGTCAGTGCCTGGGTTGTATTACTGAACTTCCCCGCATACAGCATTTATTTCCAGTCATCTGATGTTTACTCCATCCCATGGCAACACTCTCTTTAAAACAATGACTTTATGTTCATCTTTTCTCTCTTCTAATTGTATGAAATTGCACATCTAACACAAAGGAATCAGAATCACGTATCTTTACGTGAGAAAAGTGTTTAACGGACATCTAAATTATGTGGAAACACTTATTTTAGAAGTGGGAAAATCATGGGTGTCCCTTAAATCTTTCTGATCCAAGACTGTAAGGGTGGCATTGAAGCATTCACACCACACACACACACACACACGCACACGCACACCACATAGACAGAAACAGACCATGCCTATTGGGTATAAAATAGAGAGTGTAGGAGAAAGGATAAGAGTAGAGAGTCTTATTTGATTCATTTCAAAATACTGCTGATTATAATTCACCTTTTGTAGTGATTTGCTAGTCAAATTCACTCAACAAGAATTTACGGAGTGCATTCTGCTTCTTAAGCACTAAGTATTCAAATATGAAAAGACATAATTTCCCATTCAGGATGCTCACAGTCTAGAGGAAGATATAAATAAGTCAGGCAACAAGCAGATTTTGTGTCATATGCTAAAAGTACAGCTAACTGGACAGTTGATTTTTAGAAAGCAAAACCTTTTTAAACATTGTACTTAGCAATTCTTCAAATTTCCAGTTTCTAAAATGTTTTAGAATATTTTGTTTCTATTCCATCCACAAAATGAATTTAACACTGAGAAACTAAGTCAGTCAAACAAGGAGTAATATTGGTTCTCCCCATAATTAGATGACATAAATATATACAAGAGTCTTCAGCCAGTTAAATTGAAGCATTAGTATATACTTTTAAATACTGATGGAATTGTGGAAGGCAATGAGTCTGTTTTTTTTGCTGTTAATATCCTATGGCTATAGATTTACATACAAGTTAACTAATTGCTCTATTAGGTGGTATTTTTTACATAGCACAGAATTTGAGAGATTCTGGATGCAGAAAATACAAGGTTCAAACAAATGAAAATTATATTCTTTTTTTTTTTTTTTTTTGAGACGGAGTCTCACTCTGTCATCCAGGCTGGAGTGCAGTGGTGCAATCTCGGCTCACTGCAAGCTCTGCCTCCTGGGTTCACGTCATTCTCCTGCCTCAGCCTCCCGAGTAGCTGGGACTACAGGTGCCCGCCACCTCGCCTGGCTAAATTTTTGTATTTTTTTAGTAGAGACGGGGTTTCACCGTGGTCTCAATCTCCTGACCTCGTGATCCACCTGTCTCGGCCTCCCAAAGTGCTGGGATTACAGGCATGAGCCATCTCGCCCAGCCTTTTTTTTTTTTTTGTAGAAACAGGGTCTCGCTATTTTGCCCAGGCTGGCCTTGAACTCCTAGCCTTAAGAGAGTCTCTCACCTCAGCCTCCCAAAATGCTGGGATTACAGGTGTGAGCCACTACATCTGTCCCTTTACTCTTTTTATTATGAGTGACATGTGACAAAATGGCATATATTGTAGGTTGTAGGATGATGTTACTATTTTTTGGTGTTTTGCCCTCACAATTTACTCATTCATTCATCATTGGTTCAATAAACAATTCTCTTGCTCAATTTCTCCATCTTGTTTCATTTTTCTTCATTGTCACTCTTTCTTTTCTCACTCTTAGAAAATCCAATATATGACAACCTGTATTTACCCAAAAGAAAAATCAGAGAGTGATTATTCCCCTTGAGCCCACGGGCCAGTTTCAGTCACCTGTGTCTGCATTCTAAAAGGCCATTCTTCCCTCCTCTACCAGGGGCAGCTGTGGTATTCT
Source organism: Piliocolobus tephrosceles (assembly GCF_002776525.5). Taxonomy (NCBI): domain Eukaryota; kingdom Metazoa; phylum Chordata; class Mammalia; order Primates; family Cercopithecidae; genus Piliocolobus; species Piliocolobus tephrosceles. The sequence continues at coordinate 69,356,117 of NC_045434.1, forward strand.
ATTTAAAGGTAATTCCTGAAGATTTTGAGGGTAAAAAGCAGATAAAGAACTAGCATTTCAGAGTGATGAGAGCAAGGTACAGTTAAATCATTTAATTAACACTCCAAAGCCTGGGTGCTTCTGTCTTGGGGTTATTGTTATCCCCTTTCCTCTCTCTTTACCTTTATGGAAGTGTCACTTTCCCCTTCATATTTGCTTTGCCTCCTTTCTCTCTTCCCCACTTACATGACCACAGTAAAGACTTGAAGTATTTTCTATTTTCACAGTTGCTACATTTTATACTTTTTACTTTTAGTTTTCTCGAATTTGCTCATCCTTCTCTGTATTGTTCCAATTTTACTATACGTGCTGCCAAAGCGAGCACTACTTTTAGCTTTCCAACTAGTGAATTTAGACATTTATTATTAGGTAGGTGCAAAAGTAATTGCGGTTTTTGCCATTACTCTCAATGGCAAAATTACTTTCACAATTACTTTTGCACCAACCTAATAGTTTTAAAATCAAACCAAACCAAACATAAAAGTGCTTTTTATTGCTCCATGGTCCCTAATGAAACTTTTTCTGTGGAATGATAGACATGGATGGGAAAGGAGTGCTTTAGGCCCTGCTTACAAGAGAAAACTCCTCAAGTGTGATTTAAATTATTCAATTAAGTGACTGTTTACAAAGGTGAGGCTAGGGCTAAGGAAAACCAACTATATATGGTGGAACAGCCAGGGAGTCCTTAGAGCAAGAAGCCTTTCCACCCCCAGGTCTGAAAAGGCCACGGGAAAGAGCTCTTATCAGAAGCCAGAGCGAGCTATAGTTGTGTGGGTAGGGTGACCTTAGGTAGAGGAAGACAGTCACTGCCAAACCAAGGTTGGCAGAGAGGGAGCCCCAAACTCAGTCTGCTCTGTTTGCCACAGTGTGGAGAAATCTTATTATAAAAGCCAAAGACGGAGATTACAATGAGCAGCCTAGCTAATAATCGTGTAGGGCAATAATCAGGCAGGCCAATCAAGAAAAGGGCCAATCAAGAAGGGCCAGGCCCTGGTGGCTCATGCCTATAATCTCAGTACTTTGGGAGGTGGAGATGGGTGGATTGCTTGAGTTCAGGAGTTCAAGACCAGCCTGGCCAACAAGGTAAAACTCTGTCTCTACTAAAAATACAAAAAATAGCCGGGCATGAGGGCAGGCGCCTGTAATCCCAGCTATGTGGGAGGCTGAGGCAGGAGAATCCCTTGAACCTGGGTGGCGGAGGTTGCAGTGAGCCGAAATCACGCCATTGCACTCCAGCCTGGGTGACAAGAGCAAAACTGTTTTGAACAAACGAAAGAAAGAAAGAGAAAGAGAGAAAGAGAGAGAGAGAGAAAGAAAGAGAGAGAGGGAAAGAGAGAGAGGGAAA
>NC_045434.1:69357600-69477946 GCF_002776525.5 Piliocolobus tephrosceles
AAAGAAAGAAAGAAAGAAAGAAAGAAAGAAAGAAAGAAAGAAAGAAAGAAAGAAAGAAAAGAGAGAGAAAGAAAAGGGCAAGGGTCCCTTGACTCAACTCCACTACTGGAATGGGTAAAATGACCAGCAGGTAAAGAAAAGAAAGATCTTCAGAGTCAATGGTTTTGGGGAAAGATGAATGAGTCCATAGATGAATAGATGATGGTTTGTGACAGGGTCTGGGTGTGGTGGACTTCTGGCTTTCTCTTCTGTGATAAGAGTTAACCTTCAGAGATTTGGTGACAACTGACTTAATGTTGTAGGATGTGTCTTTAGGCAGATGGAGGGAAACTCAGAGAACCTCTCTGTTTTGCAGTTTTTCAAGTGCCTTTAGCTCAAAGTAATCAATATACCAAAATATATATATATATACCAATATACATATTTTGGGATGGCATTTCCTGAACTCCTTCAATGGTGCTGGGGTTCAGAAACCAACATCCTAAAGTATGGCACTTTAACATGCTAAACTTCAGATGAAGCCTCTCAGGGTCTCTCTGACATGCCCCCAACCCTCTCCGCACTCGCTCTCCCAGAGCACAGGACGAATCTATTCTCTGAAGTTCCCTGATTGGCTTAAAGTCTGGACCCACCAAAGAAGAAAACAATTACCTGTGGTCCCTTCCCTGAGTTTTCAGTAACCGAACTCATATCACAGGAAGAAAAACTGAAGTTTGTCAACAAATCTGGACAGACTTTTGTCACAAACCATTGTGTGCTCTGCGGGCCCAACAGACTTTGTCTCAGGCCATTGTATGTTCTTCATGCCTACTGAATTCCCCAAAATTCATTTACTGCTACCCTAAAATCATCCACACTTCCCCCATCTCCCTTTCTCCTAAGAAGAAGAGTATATACAAGCATCTGTGCCCCACTGCGTGGTGGCGTAATCACTCTGCGATAGTCCCCCTATGCATGCTAATAAGTTTGTATGCTTTTTCTCCCATTAATCTGCCCTTTGTAAGTTGATTTTCTCCTTATGAAAAGAGAAATATTGAGCTAATTGGGCTTACTTGGTATATTAAATTATACGGGAAGCATTACCAAATAATAAGTAATGCTAACCTTCTTTGGGTTATATTTGTGTGAACGTGTTATTAATATGCTTCAGAAATTGTATGAAATTCATAGAAATTTGATAGTCTGGAATAACATTATCAGTCATAATTCTGGTTACTATCTTAAAATGTTGCATGCAACAGAAATAACCAAATTTTCTTCTCAATTGTGTTATCATCATAATGAACTCTCATCAGATCTTTAACCATGAACATCTGAAGTCTTATTATTCTCAGCTGGCAATTGTTTACTGTGGTCTATCTTTTTCCTTTCTCCCCTGTTTCCTTATGTCCTAACTACTTCCTTTTCCTTACAGGAAAATCCATGGAACCGTAATCTATGGATGGCTTTAGGTAAGGCTTATGCTCTAGCAAAAAACCAGAGCAACTGTTAGGCTTATGAAGATAAGCTAGTTTCCACTGAGGAATGATTCCAATGGGGTTCCTGAGGGCCCACTCTTGACAGTAGTAGCACATCAGTCACATGGAATTTGAAACTAATCCATAAATTGGGGGAAAATCCTGGACTTTGTGGTTAACCAGAACTCCTAGAGGTTCAAATGGGCAGAAGTCATCCTTTGAAAGGTAGATGATAGCATGCATATATGTTTTTTGTTTCTTTTTCTGAGATGGAGTCACCCAGGCTGCAGTACAATGGTGCCATCTTGGCTCACTGCAACCTCTGCCTCCCGGATTTAAGCAGTTCTCTGCCTCAGCCTCCCCAGTAGCTGGGATTACAGGTGCGTGCCATCACGCCTGGCTAATTTTTGTATTTCTAGTAGAGACGGGGTTTCACCATCTTGGCCAGGCTGGTCTTGAAGTCCTGACCTTGTGATCCATCCGCCTTAGCCTTCCAAAGTGGTGGGATTACAGGCGTGAGCCACTGCGCCCGGCCAGCATATATGTTTTAAGAAAAAATATTTACTGGAACATCATGTGGTTTTAGAGCTCCTTTTTGCTCAACTTGGAGGCTTGTATATAGCATGACAAAACTGAATATTGTGCCTATTTCTCCCCTAATTTTGTTGGTAGAGGAAGCTTAACTAAAAGCTGACTGAAACTGCTGTTTCTTTAGACACTGCCATCAAATACATGAAGGAAATTTCCTAAGGGAAAGGAACAAATGCTGTGTCCAGGGTAGCAGCTAACAGTTGGTTTGCAGGAATCCTGAGTGGTGGATGGCAAGCTTGGCTTAAACCTGGAAGGCAGAGGTTGCAGGTTTCTAATCTTTATGTTCTTCTAGTGGGTCTCCAGGTTACTATGGCTTGTATTATTAAATTAATGACAAAACTGGATACTTATTTAAATCAGATCGTTCTATAGCAAGCTGTAGTCCTTAATTTCCATCACACTTTGTTTTCTTTTTTTAATTTTTTTTTATTTTTTGAGACGGAGTCTCGCTCTGTCGCCCAGGCTGGAGTGCAGTGGCGTGATCTCAGCTCACTGCAAGCTCCGCCTCCCAGGTTCACGCCATTCTCCTGCCTCAGCCTCCCGAATAGCTGGGACTACAGGCACCCGCCACCACGCCGGGCTAATTTTTTGTTTTTAGTAGAGACAGGGTTTCACTGTGTTGGCCAGGATGGTCTGGATTTTCTGACCTCGTGATGCGCCCCCCTTGGCCTCCCAAAGTGCTGGGATTACAGGTGTGAGCCACCGCGCCCGGCCACCATCACACTTTGAATAAGGATTATGGCCAACTGGATTCAAGTACTGTTGAACTGCCGATATTACTTACCGAAGCTTTGACTTGTTTGATTTGAATCAATTTGGTCCCTTGGAGCTCCTGTTAAGGAACATGCTTCAGTTTTTTGGTATTATCCTAAATACCAAATCCTATGTAATAGTCATCACGATAGTCCCTCCAGTGTGCTGTATCCTCTCAAGTCTTAAACGTTTCTATGCAGCCATCCGTTGAGCATTGAATGATCTCACTTTGACTAGATCAGCAAGAATATAAAGAATTATTCAACTGATGTGATGCTATGACTTGTGAATTCCATATTGAGAATAAGTCAATTTATGATGGTGACAGAGAGTGGCATGAACCAGACATGTTTTTTAGAAAGTTTTATTTATTAATTTTATTTAAAATTTTATTTTCAGGAATGGGATTGACTGCAAGGAAGCACAAGTGAACTTCCTGGGGTGACGGAAATGTTTTGTCTTGATTGTGGTAATGATTACATGACTATGTTTGTCAAAATTCCAGAACTTTAAACCTAAAAGGGTGAATTTTACTGCATGTAAATTATACCTGACTAAACATGACTTTTTAAAAAGGCCTGAAATCTTAACTACTCAGCTAAAAATAAAATAAAATATACAATTTAGGTGCAAAACAAGTTTTGTTTTCAGGACTGACAGAGGTCCAATGATTGTATTTATTTATAAAGCTAATAATCCAATCCAATATATTAATATGAATACTTTTAAATAGGATATAAAGTTATGAGATTTTTAAAAATAAGGACTTAGACTGCAAAATATTTATTATGACTACAATGTTGCTGAAGCAATGCTATCTTTAAAAATATCTCAAATACAAAATAACACTCTAATGCTGTTAATCATTACAATGATTTAAACTTCCAGAATATTACTATAATGCTACTTATATACCAAAAGCCCTATATTTAATAGTTAAAAACAAAGAATTATTTAATACCAGCTAGCTTCATTACTTGATAGATTAACTTGCTTGATAGATCAACATTACTTGATAGATTACTTGATGGATCAACCAGCTTCCTAAAACATAATTGTAGCTCAGCTTCTAAAAAAGGTGAAAGAAATTATTACATTCAACTGAACTAGATTTTAAAAATAAAGACTATCAAGAACATAGGAAGAGGTAATTAAATGATGGGCCCTCTTAAGGTTTCAATAGAAGCAAATACATCCAAGAAACCATTTACGAAGAACTCACCCTCATAATTGCCTTAGAGACTAAGTCACAATTTTACAGCCAAGATCTTTGAAAATCAGACAGGTCAGTGTGACGGTTTATTCTGTGTCAAACTTGACTGGATTAAGGGGTGCCCAGATATTTTGGTCAAACATTATTCTGAGGTATCTTTGTAAGGGTGTTTTGGGATGAGATTAACATTTCAATTGATAGAATAAAGCAGAGTGCCTTCTATAACGTAAGTGGGCTTTATCCAACCATTTAAAGGCCTGAATAGAATGAAAAGGTTGGCCCTCCCCAGAGTGAGACAATTCTTCCTACTTTTTAACTGTGACACGGGCTTTTTCCTGCCTTTGGACTTGGACTAGAACTACACCGTCAGCTCTCCTAGGTCTCAAGCTTGCTTACTCACCTTGCAGATCTTGGGACTTGCCAGCCTCCATCATTGCTTAAGTCAATTCCTTATAATAAATCATAGATATACACACACTGGCATGCCTCAGAGATATTGCAGGTTTGGTTCAAGACTACCGCAGTAAAGTAAATATCACAATAAAGGGATCCACACAAATATTTTGGTTTCTCAGTACATACATGTTGTTTATACTACACTGTAGTCTTAAGTGTGCAACAGCATTATGTCTTTAAAAAGTACATACCTTCATTTAAATATATTTTCTTGCTAAAAACATGCTCACAGAGACATAAAGTGAGCACATGCTGCTGGAAAAAACGGTACCAACGGTCCCCATTTGTAAATAACACATTATCTGCAAAGTGCAATAAAGTGAGACACAATAAAATAAGGCATGCCTGTATATCCTATTGGTACTGTTTCTCTGGAGAACCCTAATACAACCTGCTTTCAAATCAATTTAAGACCCTTCTCCCATAAGCATTACATTGAGGAAAATGTGGTTGCAACTTTGTCCTAAAAATTAGGACAAAGAGACCTTTGTTGCTATATAACAATATAAAAAAAACACTATGCCTACCTCTGGACGTATTTGTTACAAATACCAGTATTAGATTGTAACTGCCAATCCTTTAAAACCAGTTTTAAGATGGATATAAAGCCCTAAAAATCTTCCAGGTTCCACACTGACATCTGAAAAACTTCCAATTTACAAAGGCCAATGTGATCTTTTTTGAAAACAAAGGAAAATGACACATACAATTTCTGTCATTTATTCATGTCATAAATAAAGCCACCTTTATTCCACAACTCTTTCCACCATTTTCCTACGGTCAGCTTTTTTTAAGGTTATACCCTTCAAAAACTTGAAAATAGAAAATTTTAAGGATGCAACCATTAGAAAATGTTCCCATACTACCATTTAACATTCCCCGTTTATCATTATGTTTACTATCATGTAATTTCCAACATAATCTTATGAGGAGGTCAAAGGCTCTACGAACGCCGTTTTACAGTCTACCTAGGGAGGCAGTGACTGTGAAACACACCACACCAATCACAGGAATGCGGGTCACTGTGACACGGCGGATCCCTCTGCAAAGTCAAAACTGCAGTTCACTTTACGCTGACGGAGCTTCTTTCCAGGACCCCCACCCCCACTCGAGGACAGGAGAGTGTCGATTTCCCAAGGTGTCTGGCACTGCTTCTTGAATATGCAGCTCTCATCTGGTTCCTGGGAGGTCATCCTGGTTCGCGCAGGACTCGGGACGGGGCGCTTGGCTTCTGCTGCACCCGCGCTAGCTCCTCACCCGGTGACCTTCAGGCCTCTGAGCTTGGCCTGACCCTAGAAGGGCCACCGCCCTTCACAGCGGGCGGGAACCGTCCCTCCCATAGCCCCACCAACTGATGCGGTGGCCCCATGGGTCCAGGCCCGCCCTTGCCCCACTGCCGCGGCGCGGCCCCCCACAGTTGGTCCCCGAGGGCCGCGCCCCGCTCCTGCTCGGATTTCAGCCCGCACCGCACCCCAGCCACCAGGGAACCTTCCAGAACCCTGCCCCTCTGGCTTTCTTCCGAAAGCCCAGGGTCGCTGTCCAGGAAGAAACTTCGATTCATTTATTGAGCGCCGACTGTGTCCAGGGCCGAGGGAGGGGAGGGGTTTCCACGCGGGGAGACCCCTCGGTTCTCGCCTCGGTAAGCGCCCGCGTTTCAGCACCTCGAGTCGCCCGTGGGCCCCCACCCCTCGGGCTGGACCCGGTCCTCGAGGAAGACCCACGGCGGAGCAGGAAGGGACGAGGAAAGCCGCACTCCTTGCCTGCCTCGTCCCCTCTATCCGCCTTCACCTCACGGGACCCCAGGGAAGCCGCTGGAGCTAAAATTAGCAACCCGCGCGGCGCGCGCTCACGTGCGCGCGGCCGGGCGGGGGCAGGGAGCAAGGGGCGCGGTCCGGGTGAGTCACCGGCCCCGCCCCACTCGCCAAGAACGCGCTGACGTCAGCCGCTTCCCCGAAGGGTGACGTAAGCGCGCCACCGGGAGGCCGAGGCAGCTGATAGAATGTTCTGAGTTTCGATGCCTTAAAGGGACCAGGCTTGCTATCGTGAAAGTTCTGGGGAGATGACTCCACTCACACACCTGCAGGCTCAGAACCCATCTTGTACCCTTTTATACTTAAAGAGAGTTGACTGTTGAGATGATGATGAACACGGGAGAACAACTGAGCCTAGTTGGAGGCTCTTTGAAGTCCCAGAACCTCTTCCTGGAAGCCCTCCTTGGTTAACCAGATGGACTCTGAGTTGCCCTCTGAGCCTGAAGCAAGTGTCAGGAAGAGTTTTCTATGGCCCTTGACTCTCTAACCCTTCCCTTATGGCATCTCTGCTGTCTGATGCCTCTGCTGTCAGAGAAAAGCTATAGTTTAAATATTTATTTATAAATCCATTAACTTGGGCCAACTAGGCCCATTTATCACTGTTTCAACTATGTCTAAACTGTCATTAGTGGTGTGACCAGAAACCAGTTAATATCTCTGGGTGGTAAATTCGTGGACTGATCTCCAAACCCTCCTACTATGCTACTGTTGCCAATGAAGGTTTCCAGAGGCCAGGATCCTTGGCCAACACATCGTCGTAAACAATATGACAGCCTTACAGGGAACTCACAGTTTACTGAGGTTTGCTCTGTGCCAGGTGTTTTCATGAGCCTCCGTCCTCCTGTCGTTTAATCCTCTTCTCTGAGGTAGGTACTGTCCTCCCCATTTTACTGATGAGGACAGAAATCGAGGCACGCGATTAAGCGTCTTTCGCTGGGTCACACAGCTAATGAATGGCGAGCTGGAAGTCAGTCCCAGGTCATCAGGCTCCAAAGTTCTTGGTTTTGGTGATGAAGGTGGGCTGTGAAATGTGTGTCTTATTCTGTGCATGTGAGTCCCCTAGACCCAGTTTTTCCACTTGGAACACAATCTCAGTGCCTTTCAGCGGGTAACCCGCGCCAGACCAGATCTCCAGAGATGGAGGTGGCCGACCTCAGGGCCCAGACACGGGAAGGTGTATGAGGAGGCATCGCATCAAGCGCCCACCCTTGCTTGCAGAGCCTGACCATGAGCACCACCTTCAGTTTTGCATCTTAGGCACCCCACTTGGCTCTCCGTCCCAGCCCTGCCAGGCCCACCCTTGACTCTGTGTTTCCTTTCTGGAAACTCAAGAGGCCATTCTACTTAAAGAGTCCTCACCTGGCCTACCAGCGACCAGATGTGCCCAAGTGCAGAAGAAACACTTTGTTGTCTCCTCTATCATCGTCCCCTCTCAAGCATAAAACAACATAAAGTTTCCCATTGGAACAGCATGATTGTGCCAAAAACAAATTAGAAACAACAACAACTTCGCAAAATTTTGAGCAAAATGATGGTGATTGTGTCCTGGAAATGAAGCAAAGTGAGCGAGCCACTGTCACTGTTACTGTCTGACAATCACTACTGTCCTTGGCTCACTATTACAGCCCCTTCCTCAGGCTACACATGCCAGGTGTACCAGAAGCACCTTCCGCCTCCAGCTGACTCCTGTGAGATGTTTAGAGCTGACTCTTCTCCCTGCCCACCCCCAGTCTCCAGCCACCAGCAAGCTCTCTCCTTGGTGTCCCCAGCTCCTGCCCCTCATAGTGATAGAAGCATTGCCCACTGCTCTTCCAGTTCTTACAGGTTTCCTAGTGCCTGTGACCAAACACCTCGTGTGTGCTCCTCAGGAGAGAAAAACTGCTGGCAGCCTCAGGTATTGTTGGGGTTGGGGGAGTGGGGGTTCTGTGGGGACAGGAACTTCTTCCTCTGTATTCGGGGTGGACACACACACATGGAAGCTTAGAGTGGTATGCTACCTCCAGGCCAACCAGGCAAGCTCCTGTTTTATAACTAAGGTCTAAGTGAGGTGGCCTCCCTGGGTCCCACGGCCTGTTAGGGGTAGAGATTTCTAGTTACTTGACTTCCAGCCTGCTTCTTTTCCATGGATCACACACACACCACTGTTATAAGACTCAGGTAGGACAAAGGGCATGAATGTGCATGGCAAATGGGAGCATGTCATATATATGATGAAAGGGAAGACAAATGACATGAAGTAAATATAGACATGAAATCATAGGGAAGAATTGGAGAACATGGTTTCTGATGACCACCGGCTATTCCCACTTCCTCTTTCCTTCTGCCTCCCACCTTGTTTGAAGACAGGTGAGTTGTTCCTCCTCAGACCCAGGAATCATTTCCCAGTGGAATGACACAGTGAAGTGGATTGCCATTTTTAAACCTTCAGTAATAAAGATCTTGTTTGTCATTTCAATTTTAATTTTTTACCTTCCAGTCTTTACTCTCCATCATTTCTTTATCCCAGAAGCCCCATTAAATGTCATTAAGAACCATAAATGTAACTGGCCACTAATGTGGAAGGATTGTGATCTCCGGCAAACAGCCCTGGCAAGCAAAAGAACAGGAATCCTGGGTCAGTGTCCAACTGTGCCTGTGACTCATTGTGTGACACAAAGCAAAGCTCCACTTTTGAGGAGGGAGAGCCGTGGGGCAGCGAGACACACATGGTCTGCACCCTGACAGAGGTGGAAGGGTTTCCCTGCATGCTGGAAGCTCGGGGGTCCCTGGTGGAATCCAGTTCCATAGTAACTCCTTAGCAATGGCCATGAGCTCTGCCTCCAGTGGAGACACTACCATGGGTTGGGCTGGATTATGGCACTTGCCCTTCATGACATCATTCTCATAGGTTAGGAATGCACCCTGATTATTTCTAACTCCACTTTAATAACTTGTTCTGGATCTGCCCTCCAGGAATTTATTTGAAACTTTCTTTATTCTATTTATATTTCAGCCTGTACAGCCTTTTCAGGCAACAAGTAGATTTACCATTTATGTAAAAACTCTTACATTCTAAAACACAGGAAGTGCTGCATAATGGTTTATTATAATAATAAACACAATAATTTGATATCTGTATTGTTATACATAACAAATATTATATTACAGTTTGATGATAATTATTCATGCAGATGGCCTCACAGGCTTCATATTTTCAGCCACTCACTAGCTTTCTGTTTATCCCCCACCCATCTCTCCCCAACCCCAATCAAAAAGAATCTCTTGGCTGGGTGCAGTGGCTCATGCCTTGAATCCCAGCACTTTGGGAGGCCGAGGCAGGAGGACTGCTTGAGCTCAGGAGTGTGAGACCAGCTTGGGCAACATAGTGAGACTTCATCTCAATTTTTAAATATTTTTTTATTTTTGATAAGGAGTTTCACTCTTACTGCCCAGGCTGGAGTGCAATGGCACTATCTCAACTCACCACAGCCTCTGCCTCCCGAGTTCAAGCTATTCTCATGCCTCAGCCTCCCGAGTAACTGGGATTACAGGCATGTGCCACCATGCCTGGCTAATGTTGTATTTTTAGTGGAGACGGGATTTCTCCATGTTGGTTAGGCTGATCTTGAACTCCAGAGCTCAGGTGATCCACCTGCCTTGGCCTCCCAAAGTGCTGGGATTTCAGGTGTGAGCCACCGTGCCCAGCCAGAAATTTTTTTTAAGTGTCATAGTGAAGATAAGGGGTGGGGGAAGCATTTATTAATGGAATGAGGTGCTGTAATGGGTGCAACTCTGCACAGAGACTTACCTAAACAGATTCAATATCCTCTAAGGACTTGTTATCTAAGATCAACATTTGAAGGTGCTTGTCTTAGTCAATTTGGGCTGCTATAACAAAATACCGAAGACTGGGTGGTGTAAACAACAGATATTTATTTCTTACAGTTCTGGAGCCTGGGGAATTCAAAATCAAGGTGCTAACAGATTAGTGTCTGGTGAGCACTGGCTCCCTGGGTTGCAGACAGCTGCCTTCTTGCTATGTCCTCGTGTGGCCTTTCCTTGGTGTTGTGCCTGTGAAGAGAGAGAGTTCTCCTATCTTTTCCTCTTCTTCTAAGGGCACTAATTCCATCATGAGGGCACCATCGTCATGACCTAACGTAAACCTAACGATCTCTCAAAGGCTGCACCTCCAAATACCATTACACTTCGGGTTAGGGCTTCAATGTATGATTTTGGAGGAGACATAAACATTCATCCCATTTATTCAGTGCTCAATAAATATTGGATGTATGAATGGATGGAATAAAAAAAGGTAAACCTGCGTGATAATTGGATAGAAAACACATGGACATACAGTCATGTGCCACATGACGTTTCAGTCAATAATGAACTGCAGCTATAACAGTGGTCCCAAAAGATATAATGGGCCAGGAGTGGTGGCTCACACCTGTGATCCCAGCACTTTGGGAGGCCAAAGCAGGCAGCTCACTTGAGGTCAGGAGTTCAAGACCAGCCTGGCCAACATGGTGAAACCCTGTCTCTACTAAAAATACAAATATTAGCTGGGCACAGTGGCACATGCCTGTAATCTCTGCTACTTTGGAGTCTGAGGCAGGAGAATAGCTTGAACCTGGGAGGCGAAGGTTGCAGTGAGCTGAGATCGCACCATTGCCCTCCAGCCTAGGCTGTGACAAACATACCAGCCTGGTGGGGGATATTGATAAAGGAAGTGGTTATACAAGTGTGGGAAGAGGAAGTCTACGGGAAATTGAATACTTTCCACTCAATTTTGCTGTCAATCTAAGACTGTTCTACACAATAAAGTTGATGTTTGAAAAAGCCAAGTGAGGTGCTAACACCTTTCTGTAGAGTTCATTCCACTGTAGCGTCACACAGATTTGGGCTGGATTCTGAGCCAAGCCCTGTAACCTGGAGAAAGTTACTTACCCCTCTAATCTTAGTTTCTCTAACTTTACAGAGATTGTAATGCCTTCCTCAGAGTGTTTTGAGAGCTAAATGCAAAACTGTATATAAAGAATCTAATCCAGCACCTGGATATATAGCATGGTAAATATATACAGGCCTCCTCATTCCTCCCTATGACTGTGATTCTTACCTATTCTGATGGATACTATTTTCAAAGTCAGGCCAGGGGAAGAAAGCTGTCTTGGGTGAAAGTATCTTCTACTAGAAAAGAATCTGTGCATGGGGGGCCTGTGTGTCCTCATTTGCTCATGTGTGTCCCCAGAGGTGCTGGCTACAGAAGGGCAGACATGCACTAGAGCCCCGGATCAGTGTCAAGCCCCTCACTCAGCTTTCTCCCGTGAAAAGGTCAGGATGATGGAAGGCTGTCATATTTAGATGATGGCTCGCAGGGAAGCCGTGGTGGGTTAGTCACCTATGATATGACATCATATTGCCACTCAATATAGTAACAGCTGTTGGTTGCTTTAGGGGGCAGAGGTGGGGTTAGCTTTAGTTAACCAACCATGCCTTGAGGATAAATTGGATGGGATCAGATGGGAAGATGTGACAAGAAGAGAAATCCTCCTCTATATAGGATGCTTTGCCATTTCCTAAGGATTTTCAGCACCTCGCCCCAAAATGTGAGTCTTGACTTTTTCTCTGGCTTTGGGGCTAAGTGGGAAAAATGTTACAGGAGAAAGGTGTTTGGTCGGGAGGCCTCCAGCTGGGGGAGTACCCATTGCGGCCCTGCTGGGTGGGTGACACCCGGAAGAGGGGTGGGAAAGTGAGCAGTTCGGTGCATATGGCACCCAGTGAAGTGATCTGAGGGATAGGGATCGAAAAGTCCAGGAGTTAGAGTGCTGCAGAATCTCTAGGTTGGATTAAGGTTTTTACTGACCCCTCTTCAGGTTACATAACACTTGTGGGATGACCTGTGGCATCCCCAGTGAGGCAGTGATGTGGTCTCAGTCTCATCCTGGATGAAACCGTGATTTGGGGATACCATTAGTCAGTGCTGTAGTCAATGTAGGGCATTGATTATTCATAATAGGAAGCCACTGGAGTTGGTTAACACCTTCCTTTTAGTGTGTTCTCCTTCTTGACATTCCTACCTCTTCTGGGGCCCTTGTGTTTTGGGAATAGAATGCTTTGTATCAGCACTGTCACGTGGATAGGTTAACTGGACATAGGCTGGATATGGGGAGAGCTGGTTCTTCCTGTGCTTAAACTGGAATAAGTCCAGAGTGAGGGAGTAAAGATGTTAGAGAGGAAAAGCCCTGGAATGAGGGTCAAGAGATCTTGTTTGGCAGCTAGTTCTGCCAAGTAAAAGCTGTGTGACCCTGGGCAAGTCACTGTTTCTCTTTAGATTTTGGTTATTCCTCTCATCTGTAAAAACGTGTGCACTTGGGGTTCTTCCCACCCCACTGGTCCTCTTCCATCCTTTAAGTGTGGATCTGTGGTTCTGTTGTTGGCAGACCAGAAAGGGCACAAGTTTGAGTGTCTGACTCTGCCATTTGTTGTGTGACCTTAGACAAAGACACCCCTTCTCTGAAACTCAATTTTCCCATTTATAAAATATGGATTATTGTGAGACATCAGTGAGGTAAGGAAGCTGAGAGCCTTTTCGGAGGCACGATGTGGATGTAAAGCAACACCCTGAGTTTGGACAGGGCAGGTGGAGTAAGGCAGGCTGAGGGGTGATGTTTGGGGTTACTGGCAGGTTGAACTGTGACCAGGGGCATCGATGGGGTGGAGGTCACGGTCAGCCAGGCCATAGAAACCTCTGACCCTGTCCTACTCAGTTCTTGTTCCTTTCCCAGCAGCCGAGGGAGGGGAAATAGTTGAGAGGTTATAAATGACGCTGAAAACACCTCACAAAAGTGGCTGCAAACTGTCTGAGGGGGTCATGCCGCTGAAGCAAAGCATGCGCTGGGAAGCCATCCAGGGTTTGGGGACCCCTGAAAATTGAGCAACCTCCTGGTTCCTATTGGTGCCCAAAAGGATGCACCTTCTGCACTGCCTGGCATCACTTCCTGGGAAAGTGAAAACTCCTCGTATGGCGACTAATGGATCACGACTGAACAGTGACCAGAGTGACTTGTCTTGAACCGTCTCTGAGGGAACGTCACAGATTCCCTAGAGAAAGTTTCCAAATTCCTGTTTATTCTTCACATAAACAGATTGACCTAGTGGTAGCGATTTTACTTAACTCTTCTTTTCATGTTGCAGCGAAAGTGAAATTGGCCACTTCTTTGAAGCTGTTCTTTGAGCCATAAATATAATTTCTCTTCCCACCCACAGAAAGGGGTTTTCTTTTTCTTTCTTTCCTTCTTTTTTCTTTCTTTTTTTTTTTTTTTTTTTTTGAAGCCCCAGGCTCTGATACGTTCGGAGGTTGGCAGGAGGTGCAGCTGCCGTAGGAGCAGCATGCTGTCCCCCCTGCTGACTCATCTGACATTAACATAATTATGTTTCAGAAGTCAAAGTGATTTTCAAACTATGAGTAATGCAGGGTGTTAGAGAGAGTGTTTACACGGCAGTGGGCATTTCAGCACACTCAAGTAACCAGCTGCTGCTAACAGCTGCAATGAGTGAAGGAATAAGAAAATGCTCTCAGGAAAAACAGCCCTTCTGTCTCGTCTCTGTTTCTGTGCAAAGGATTCAGATGTCATGAAAGGCAGGTGAACTTAGAGTTCTCCAAGGACCAATTCAGATCTAGCATTGTTATCTGAATGCCTTGATGTCTGATCTTTTTATGGGGAAAAAATGTGTTTATAGTTTATTTTCCGTTTACCCAACTCTAGGGAAAGGTGGATTTAAAGACTTTAGCAAATTATTTATTTTTATGATGTTACCAGTATTAATAATTATAATAATATTCTAAGGTTGTGCTGCTGCTTCTAAAACAGGAACAAGGACAAAAATCATTTCCCCCAGTTTTAAAGACGGGGCAGAAGCCCATGGGGAGGGGGACTGGGGAATGTCTTCTTAAAGCTCCTTTGTCTCATTATTATGGAAAAAGTTCTGAGAGACATGGAGTGCAGTGTGCCAAGTATTTAGACCTCAGGAGAGAAAAGCTGGGCTCCAGTCCTGTTCCAGAACTGAATATTGGAATGGGAATGCTTCAATTTCCTCATCTCATAATGAGAATATTAATAACACTTTCTCTGCCTACATCAGAAGAAGAGCCTTGAACTTTTGTAGGGTAGGGACAGGGTCTGCCCACTACTGTAGCCCCAGTGTCTAACTTAGAGCTGGCACATAGAAGGTGCTCAGTAAGTATTTGCAGAATTAACGAATGAGATAAAAGCTATAAACGCCAGAGCTCTGCTCTTGTGGTTTGTTATTGCATCTAGCAAGGTGTCATTCTCATGGAGAGTGGTCAATAATTTTTTTAATGTGTTAAGAAAAAATCGTGAACTAATTATACATTCACTTATACATAAGTTATTCATAAACAAATTGGTTATTATTTTGGGGTTACCAAGCTGAATTACACACAAAAGTATTTCTGTTTACTTAAGAATGTCTTTGATGACCAACACAATTTTATTAAGCCTTGTCCCTTGAGTATACATCCTTTGCATGCTCCACATTTGCTCCCTCATGGAAAAAGAAGGAGCCCCGGAGAAAGAGCACACCAAAAACATCGACCTACCCTGAACTAAGAGGCTCAGGTGTGCTTTTGTGGACTACTTGTATTGAGTGATCCCTTCCTCCTGGACCCATTAATAATTATTGTTAGGCTTACTTCAAGCAGTAAATCTAAGCCAGTCCATTCACGGCAAATCAATCCAAAATGGCCGTTAAGGAGAGTCAGGATCTGTGGTCCCATCCCAAATATTTGAAGATGATTCCAGAAAGCAAATTTAGTGTGTCCTCCTGGTGACTGTCATTTGGTATTTCTGTCCAAGGCCGATTCTCCAATGGGGTAAATGCAGGGTCGGGCATTTCTAATGTCTAAACCTCCACTGCTGTCTTTCTCTCAAAATTGCATGTCCAATACAGTCGTAATTTCACCTCCCCAACTCCGTCATTACTGTAGTTCATTAATGTTTGTTGGACCGGCATCCTAATTTGAGTGTGGACGACTATTCCTTAAGGCATCTCAAGTAAAAAGGCTCCTTACTTCTGAACCTGGTTTATTTATTTTAAAAATACTTGTAAACAATTTAATATTAATTTAATAGTGTTTTTAAGTTAGTAGCAGGTTGCTGAAGGATCCAAACGTTTAGCATATATTCTAAAATAAACATTGGCTGTTTAGAGCCCTTACAGAATAAAGTTATTTGAATTTTTCCCCTGGTACCCTTTTCTTTATTTCTTCTACTCTTTCTTCCTTCCCTCTTTTCCCATCTCTCCCTCCATCTTTTTCTTCCCTGCCTTCTTTTCTTTTTATTATCTTGTGTTTCATTTGTTTGTTTGTTGCTTTTGCTAAACGTCTTTCTAAAAAGTATGTCTGGAAGGAGATAAGAGAAACTAATTATAGAGCCTAGGACGAGGTAGAGAGACTTTTCATCATATACACTTTCTGACTTTGAATTTTTAATCGTGGCAATACTTTTTCCCCAATAAAAAAGTTAACCAGAACAGAGTTGTATATCCTTCTTGTTTTCATTTTGCCACTTTTCTAATGTGAGCCTATTTCCTTCTTACTGGGATAAAAGACAGGAATGGCTTCCAAAGGGAAATGGAGAAAAGAGAAGGGAGACAGTAGACAGAAGCTCAATGCCTGTGTGTCCACAGTGGAGACGCAGGGGAAAGAGCTAGTGTTACAGAACCAATACATTTTTTTTGGCTTTTTTTTTTTCATTTGAAATGTAAACATCTTCCCACTTCATTCTTTCCACCTCATAAGAATTCTTCTTCTTCTACAACATAATTTTTAATGATTGTACAAGAGTCCCAAGTTAATGTAATATTTTTGTACTGTAGTTTACCTTACTAATACTCTATGTTAAATATTTGGGTAATATCTGATTCATCAACATTGTAAATAGTACTGTAATAAACATTATTGTAGCTAAATCTGTGTTCATGGCAATTCTTATTTACTTTAAATATATTTCCTCAAAAAGAATCAACATATTTCTCAAAAATAAATAAACCAAATAATATATGAATCATGCAGTCTTTGATATATGTAGCTCTTGGTATAATTTTACTTTCTATAAACACAAAGAAATTTTCTCCATGTTTGGTAACTAGTTTATTTTCTGTTTATGAACCTTCTGTTCAGAGCCTTTGCCTGTACATCTGTTGGAATCTTAATATCTAAAGTGATTTAAAATGTTTTATACATATATAAGATATATCAACAAAGACCTCCCTATCTATTATTTTTTTCAAATAATAATAATTCCCTGGCTTGATATTTACATTTGAATGGAAGTTATATATTTTTGGCACAGAGAGATTTTAAGATTTAAAGTAATCGAATCTGTCCATTTTTTTTTCTGGAGAATGACTTTTTCTCATATAGAACTTTAAAAACTATTTCATATTTTCTTCTAATAGAAAACAGCCTTTTAAAGGTAAAATTTCCATATTTTATGTAATTACAGGGAAATGCACAAATCTTAAATGGATCATTCAGTGAGTTTTGACAAATGACAGATACATATGCTTTTCAAGATATAGAACTCAAAGGGTATGACTTTTTCAGGTGATGGTTGCACATATCTATGAGGATACGAAAAAACAATGAATTGTACCCTTTAAATAAGTGTGCTATATAAATCATATCTATAGACCTTTTTAAAAAATAAAAATTACCTTCATCCTGGAAAGCTTCCTCGTGTTCTCTCCCAGCTGGTCCTCACTCCCAGACTACCCATACAGGCAACCACAGATTTTAGTTTTTTCATCATTAGTTTGGTCTGTTTTTGACCTTTATATGGAATGGAGTCACACAGCATGAACTCTTTTGCATAAGGTTTCTTTGACAGCGTAATGTTTTTGAAATTCATCTGTGTTGGTAAGCTTCAGAAATTTGTGTCTTTTTGTTACTAAAAGTAAGCTTTCATTATAGTATGTCTATATGATAGTTTGTTTATTCATTCCTCTATTGATAGACACCAGGCTGTCTCCAGTTTAGTCCCATTATGAATAATGAAACTGTGAACATTCTTGTAAAAGTCCTTTTATAGACATATGCTTTCATTTTTCTTAAATACCTATGGATGGAATTTCTGGGCATAGGATAGATGTATATGTTATTTTTTTAAGAAACTACCAGCCTTTTCTCCAAAGGAGTTATACCATTTTACACTCCCACCAACAATGCACGAGAATTCAGTTGCTCCAAAGTTTTGTCAACATTTGGTGTTGTCAGACATTTTTATTTTAGTCAGTCTGTTAGGTGTGCAGTAGTAACTTATTGTAATTTAAATTTGCATTCCCTTGATAAAGTTATTGAACATTTTTGCATGTGCTTCTGATTTTTCTTTATTTTATTTTAATGTGTATGTATTTTACATCTAATTATATCTCTTTATCCATCAAAAGTTATTTTATGATTTGAGGTAAATCTCTAGATTAATTTTTTTCTAAATAATCACTTAACCCAGAACAATGTATTGAATAATACTTTTATTATATATATATATATATCTTTTTTGAGATGGGAATCTCACTCTGTTGCCCAGGTTGGAGTGCAGTGGTGCGATCTCGACTTACTACAACCTCTGCCTCCTAGGTTCAAGCAATTCTCCTGCTTCAGCCTCCTGAGTAGCTGGGATTACAGGCTCCCACCACCATGCCTGGCTAGTTTTTGTATTTTTTAGTAGAGATGAGGTTTCACCATTTTGGCCATTTTCATCTGGTCTTGAACTCCTGACCTCAGTTGATTCCCCCGCCTTGACCTCCCAAAGAGCTGGGATTACAGGTGTGAGCCACCGCGCCTGGCCAATACTTTTATTCTCCGCTAATTTGTGATGCTTTATTTACCATAGAGTTCTCATATGTACTGTGGTCTCAGAATAGCTATTCTATGTCTGGATATGTACATTTTTACACTTGTTCTTTGGTCAGTTCCATACCCTTATTGATACTTGCTTTTAAAAATGATTTAAGAGCTGGCAAGGCCCCTGTCTCATCATTCCTTTTCATGTTCAACATTTTCTTTGCTGCTGGGCGTGGTGGTTCATGTCTGTAATCCCAGCATTTTGGGAGGCTGGGGCGGGCCGATCACCTGACGTTGGGAGTTGGAGACCAGCCTGACCAAGATGGAGAAACCCCCATCTCTACTAAAAATATTAAATTAGCTGGGCGTAGTTGTGCATGCCTGTAATCCCAGCTACTCGGGAGGCTGAGGCAGAAGAATGGCTTGAACCCGGGAGGCGGAGGTTGCAGTGAGCCAAGATTGCACCATTGCACTACAGCCTGGGCAACAAGAGTGAAATTCAGTCTCAAAAAACAAACAAACAAAAAACCCCCACATTTTATTTGCTGTTCATGCTTAATTATTCTTTTGGTTGACTGTTAGAATGATTTTGTGAAATTCTGAAAAGAACACTATTGAGATTTTTATTGAAATTATATTGACCATTCAAATTAATTTGCAAAGCACTGATGTCGTTGCCATAAAGCTTAGTATTCAAATCTTCTACCTTTTCCAACAGCATTGTATAATTTTTTTATATGGGTCCTTCACATTCTCATTATAGCTTTTCCAAGGCATTCCATAGAAATTTCCAATGTTATCATTGTTGATTTTTGCTATTGTCATTTTATCTTTTCTAAAAGTTATATTTTCTAATTGGATAATAGTTCTATATAGAAAAGCAATGTAGCAAATTTCTATATACAAATTTTTATACAGAAAATTTGTGTATACAAAAGGTACTGGCTTTTGTGTCTTTTTTATATTTAGCAGTTTTCTTGGGCTCTCATATTGGTTCTAATAATTCTTAGTTGAATTGTTCTTTTGAATTTCTGGGAATGTAATTATATCATATACAAGTAATTACAAATCTATGTTCTCCCTTCCAGTGTTTGTGCATCTTATTTTTATAAGTGCCCTATTTAATTGGTTAGAACTTTCAGGTCAAAATTTAGTAAAAATGGCAACAAACTATATCTTTGTTTTGATCCTGATTTTAATAATATTGCATTAGTATTTCATCCTTAAAGATGACTTTGAAATAAACACTTTTTGTTATGTTAATAAAAGTTCTTAAGGTTGTAATTATTTTTTAATAGGGACTAGCTGTTGAATTCTAATGTATTTCCTGCATTAATTGAGAATCTTATTTGGATTTTCTTTTTTAGCCTGTGGATGTCATATATTACACTGTTGGATTTTAAAGATATCAACATATAAAATCTTTTTATTTTAGATTAAACCCTCCTTGGGTTATTTTGATACTGTTACCTGAATTTGGATTTTCTTTTCTATGTTCACAATTTAGATAGGTTTATTATCTTCTTTTTTTGAGCTGTCTTTTTCAGGGTTTTACATCAGGGTTATCTCTGTTAAGTAAATTAGATAAATTTTCCATATTTGTCAATGTTTGAAATTACTGAAACATAGTGATTACGTATTCCTTAAGAATTGAGTTTTTTTTCCTATAGAGTTTTCTTTTTTTTTTTTTTTTTTTTTCCCTATAAAGTTTTCTAGGCCTAGACACATTTTTTTCCTGGAGGGAAATCTTTCCTTTTTTTCTTTTTTAAGTTCTTCAGCCATGATTGGCATATGTAGGTTTTATACTTCTAATTTTGATAATGTATATATTTTCAGACTATTCATTTCATCTAGGTTTTCAGATTTATAATTTATAATTTTGCAAAGTATTGTCTTGTATTTAAAATATCTCCTTATCTGGTGCTGAACCTCCCCTTTTTATTTTCTAATTTTATTATCCATAGGGTTTTTTTTCTTCTTTAGTTTCTCTAATATTTGTCTACTTTATTACTTTTTTAAAAAAGTGCTCTCGAATTAATTCTGTAAGTTTTCCTGCGTTCTAATTCAGTTAGTTTTGGTTTTGCCTTTAGTCTTTTCTTTCTACTGATTTCTTAGGGATTTTGTTGTCATTGCTGTTTTTATAAATTCTTGGGTTGAAAGCTTTTATTTTTCCTTTCCTTGAAAACAAAAACAAATAAGATTGTAACTTTAACTTTTAGTACAACTTTGACAATATTTCACACCTTTTGATATATTGTGCTCTTATTTTAATTATCTTCTAACTGCTATGTTCTTATACTTTAATTTTTGTTCTGTCCTTATGCTTTAATTATTTTTTGTTTTAATTTCTATTATTAATAGCTAGTTATATTGCACTGTGATCAAATAATCAAGCTTATATAATGTTTGTTTCTTGAAATACTTCCCATTTTGGTATATTCATCGCAAATACTTTCTCCTGTTCTATAATATCTTTTCATTTTGTTTATATTGTCTTTTTTAACACATAGTTTTTTGTCTTAATGTGATCCAATATATCCCTCTTATTTTATTGTTTGTATGTTTGTATCTTATATAAAAAATTTCTGTACTTGATGATAATGAGTGTATCTTCCTATACGTTGTTTTTTCTCGAGGTTGCAAAGTTTTGCTTTTCACATCTGTGTCTTTAATCTTTATGGCTGATGTGAGTGAGAATCTAATTTCACTTACTCCCATATGGATAACCAGTTATCCCAGTTCCACAGTTTCCTCCCATTGCTTTGTGAGGCTATTTCAGTCACGTACAGAGCTTCCTCGTGTACGTAGGATATTTATGGGCTTTTGTTTGGTTCCATTATTCTATTTCTATTCCCTATGCCAATACTACCACAATCTTTTCAGTAAGTCTAAATATCTAACAAGACAAGTCCTGCTACCCTCTCTTCTTTTTCTTCCAAATTTTCTTGGCTTTTCCTGGGCCATTCACATGAAATTTAGAATTAGCTTCTTAAGAATTGTGCACATTTTGAGGATTTTTAATATGAAAATTTCATCAAATCTATAAATAAATACAGAGATGGCTAACATTTTTATGGGAATCTTGCGTGATACCACTACACCAGAGGTGCCACCAAGATGGCTAACATTTTTATATTACTGAGTACTCTAATCAATAAACATAATAATTTTCTCCATTTATTTAGATCTTCTTGTATTTTATTCAATAATACTATCATAGTTTTCTTCTTAGAGGTCTTTCATACCTTTTAACAAATTTATCTCTAGGTGCCGTATAATTTCTGTTACTATCATAAATGGGATTTTTCGAATATATTTTCTAATTAGTTATTACTATTAAGAATGCTATTGATTTCTGCATGTTTTTTTGTATCTAGCAACCTTTGCTGGATAGTTTTTAGTTCTAAGAGTACGTAAATGTTCTTGAGTTCTTTATGTAGACAATCACATTTTCAGCAAACAAGAACAGTTTCTAATCTTTCTCTTTTTCCATTCTTTTATATTACATCAGTTAAGAACTTCAGTATAATGCTGAATAGAGGCTTAGAACTTACATCCTTCTGTAATTTCTGACTTTAATGAAAGTGTCTCTAAAATAGGACCAGTTAATATGATATTTGCTTGTAGAGTTTTGATGTATAGCCTTCGTCAGGTAAGGAAAGTTGCCTTCTACACCTAGTTTGCTAAGATTTTTAAAACCATGAATGAATGCTATATTCTGTCCATACCTTTTCTGCATTTATTGAGACACTAAAAAGATAAAAAATAAAGAAAAAAGGCCTTCCTTTTTAATTTAAAAGGTTTTTGAATCTTGAATTATTCTTTCATTCTTGAGATGAAATTCCACTTGGTCATGATATTTTCTTTAAGGTTTTGTATCTACATGAAAAATGAGATTAAGTTATAATTTTCCTTATTTGGATTGTCCCTGTCTGGCTTTAATATCTCAAAAAATAAGTTAGGAAATTCTCTTCCTTCTTCCTCCCATCCTCTAAAAGAACTTCTGTCTTTTAAAGCAGGGCTTATCTATTTCTTAAAAATCTGGTAAATATTTGGGCCTGGTGTCTTCGGAGATGGAAGAACTTTTGATTAATAATTTAATGTCTTCAGTAGCTAAGGCTTTGTTCTGGTTTTATCTGAATAAATTACCAAATTTTAATTTTTTTCTTGAAAATTATTTATTTCTTCCAAGTTTCCATATTTATTCAGATGGAGTTAATAGTATTCTTTTATGTATTTTAAAATCTCCACTGTATCTATTTCTATGCCTTTTTATTCCCACTTTCTGTTTGTGTTTTTCTCTTTTTTATTGATTGGTTGTGCTCAGGGTTTATGTTTTTCTGTAAGCTGTTTTAAAAAACTAACTTTGTGTTTTATTCATCTTCCCTAAATATAATTTCTTTCATTCTTCTCTTGTATTATTTTCCTATTTCTAGTTTGGATTTCTCTATTGTTCTTGCCTAGTTTCTTAAGTTGAACACTTACTTATTGTGCTGTTTTAATTTGTTTTTTCATTTTGCTTTCATTACTTTTTTTCTTAAGTAGAACTTTACTTATCCTTTTGACTACAGCAAGGACCTCAGCACTTTTTAATTACACGTGGACCCTGTTCCCCATCTTATTTTTATTCCGGAGTTAAAGTTTTCAAGATAGAAAAGTTATTTTAAAAAAATATTGTTTTTTGTTTTTTGGTTTTTGTATTTTTGTTTTTGAGACGAAGTCTCGCTCTGTCACCCAGGCTGGAGTGCAGTGGCGTGATCTCGGCTCACTGCAACCTCTGCCACCTGGGTTCAAGCAATTCTCCTGCTTCAGCCTCCTGAGTAGATGGGACTACAGGCACGTGCCGTCACACCCGGCTGCTGGATTTTGTATTTTTAGTAGAGACAGGCTTTCACCATGTTGGCCAGGATGGTCTTGATCTCTTGACCTCGTAATCTGCCCACCTCAGCCTCCCAAAGTACTGGGATTACAGGCATGAGCCACCGAGCCTGGCCCAAAATAAAATATTCTTTAGTAGTTCTTTAAGTGACAGTCTGTGGTTGGTAAACTGTCTTCATCTTTGGATGCCTGAAATTCTTTATTTTTCAGGGTATAGAATTCTAGACTGATATTTGTTTTCCCTCTGCACTTTCAACTTATTACCCTTATTATCTTCTAGAATGTATTGATGTCTATGAGAAGGCTGCTATCACACTAATTTTTATTCCTTTGTCGATAAAATCATTTATCGCTTTAACCTTTTTTTAACTGACAGATAAAATGATATGTATTTATAGTGTACAATGTGATGTTTTAAAGCAAAATTATAACATGGAACGACTAAATCTACCTAATTAACATGTACATTACCTCACATTGTTATCATTTTTGTGCTGGCAACACTTAGCATTCACTCTGTTAAGCATTTTTCAAGAATGCAATATATTCTTATTAACTATAGTCACTATGTGGTACAGTAGATCTCAAACTTATTTCTTCTAACTGAAACTTTATATCCTTTAACCAACATCTCTTCAACTCACCAGCCCCACCCTCATCCTACCCCGACCACGGCTCCAGCTCTCGGTAACCACCATTCTGCTCTCTACTTCTGTAAGATCAACTTTTTTCAGTTCCCACATATGAGTGAGATCACGTGGTATTTGTTTTTCTGTGCCTGGCATATGTCACGTAACATAATGTCCTCCAGATTCATCCATGTTGTGGCAAATTACAGGATTTGTTTCTTTTTTCACAGCTGAATAGTATTTCATTGTGTACATATACTCCATTTTCTCCATTCATCTGTTAATGGCCACTTAGGTTGATTCCATATCTTGACTATTCTGAATAATGCTGCAATGAACATGAAGTGCAGATATCTCTTCAACATACTGTTTTCATTTCCTTTGAACCTATTACTCAGTAGTTGGATTGCTGGATCATATTGTAATTCTATTTTTAATTTTTTGAGGAACCTCCATACTGTTTTTCACAATAGCTGTTCCAATTTACCTTCCCACCGATGGTGTGAAAGGGTTTCCTTTTCTCCACATCCTCACCAACATTTGTTATCTTTTGTAGATAATAGTCATTCTGAAGTGTGAAGTGATACCTTGTTAATTTACGATTATCTCTTTATCCACAGTGTTCTGCAATTCAACTGCAATGTATCTTCACTTCTAGAAAATTCTCAGCCATTATCTCTTTAAATATTGCATCACTGTCGTTTCCTCTTTTCTCTTCTTTCAGAATTTTTATTACATGAGGGTTGGTATCTATGAGAAGGCTGCTTGCTGTCAGACTACTTTTTATTCCTTTGTAGATAAATTCATTTAACTCTTTAATCTTTTTTAACTCACAGATGAAATGTATTTATAGTGTACAATGTGATCAGTCAATCTTCCATGTCTCTTTGTACTTTCTCATCTTTGCCTGCATTCTGGGTGCGTTCCTCTGCACCCTTTTCCACTTCACTAATGCCTTCTTCAACTTTATCCAGGCCAGAAATGTTCTATCTGGTGCATTTTAAATTCCAGTGTTTATACTAATCATTTCTGAGGTTTTTTGTTAGTTGGCTCTTTTTTCTACTTTTAACCGGGCGTAGAATCCTGTCCTGACTATTCACTTTGTTGGCTGTCTTCCTTAGCATTAGATTTCTTCATGTATTTTGAAAGCTGAGTTTGCCGGCTCATTTCAGAGGAAAGTGATGTTTGTTTGGTTTGGTTTTCTGTCTTT
This sequence comes from Piliocolobus tephrosceles, assembly GCF_002776525.5. NCBI lineage: Eukaryota > Metazoa > Chordata > Mammalia > Primates > Cercopithecidae > Piliocolobus > Piliocolobus tephrosceles. Next base: position 69,382,444 of record NC_045434.1, read on the forward strand.
TTCTTCCTCACTCGGTGCTCATCTCTCCCTCTTCTCCACTATTGCAGTGGTCCACTCAGCCCTCCAGCTCCCCAACCCAGAACCAGAGTCTCTGGGAGCATTTCAGGGTTACTGCTGCTCAGTGATGATAGGGACAGAGCGGACCCAGTCATGGACTCATTCCCAACCACCAGGCTGTGTCTGTGTCCTCCCACACCCCTAGGCAAGAAACTTCTAGGAGCTAGAGCCCCAGGCAACTCTCTGGAGCCTTTTTTTTTTTTTTTTTTTTTTTTGAGACGGAGTCTTGCTGTGTCACCCAGGCTGGAGTGCAGCGGCACAATCTTGGCTCACTGCAACCTTGGCCTCCCAGATTCAAGCGATTCTCCTGCCTCAGCCTCCCAAGTAGCTGGGATTATAGGCATGCACCACCACACCTGGTAAATTTTTGTATTTTTAGTAGAGACAGGGTTTCACCATGTTGGCCAGACTGGTCTCGAACTCCTGACCTCAGGCAATCCACCTGCCTCAGCCTCCCAAAATGCTGGGATTACAGGCATGAGCCACTGCTCCCGGCCTTCTGGAGCCATTTTATTTAGCCTTCCTTTCCAAGCTTGGGAAGCTCAGTACCATGTACCTTCCCCATCATAAAACTCTAAGCACCACAAGGACCAGGGCAGTATATCTTTTTTTTATCACCATCATATCCCCAGTGCATAAAATAGTGCCAACACATGGTAAACTGAGTCAATGAATGATGGCTAACATATCAAAAACTGAAGGACTGAACCTTTGGAGTTTAACCTGGAGCTTTGTTTACTCCCAGTCCCTCTGGGAAACAGTCAGCCTAGTACACAGCACAACTTATCTGTAGAAGAGAAGAAGCATTGGTGTAGGGATTAAAAGACCTTGGTTTCAGGGCTGGTTCTGCCCTTGCCTAGTTAAGCCACCTAATCATCCTAAATCCAGGATTCCTCTTCTATAAAATGAGCATCTCATGGAAGAATGACAATGCTGTATCCAGATGTGATAGCTGCTTCATTAGCCTGGGCTCCGAGAAAAGCAGAGCAGATCCCAGCCGATATGGAGTAGGGTGAATGAGAAATAAACTACCTTGGTTAAGAAACAGATTTGTAGGCTGGGCTCACGCCTGTAATCCCAGCACTTTGGGAGCCCGAGGCAGGTGGATCACAAGGTCAGGAGATTGAGACCATCCTGGCTAACATGGTGAAACCCTGGCTCTACTAAAAAAAAAAAAAAAAATTAGCTGAGTGTGGTGGTATGTGCCTGTAAACCCAGCTATTCGGGAGGCTGAGGCAGGAAGCCATTGCACTCTAGCCTGGCGACAAAGCTAGACTCCCTCTCAAAAAAAAAAAAAAAAAGAAAGAAAGAAAAGAAAGAAACAATTGTAGAGTTCTTTGTTACTACAGCATAATTTAAGCTATCCTGATGGATACAATTACTTACTTGTATCCTTCCTCTCAATAGAGTGTGAACTCTATTGGGAGGAGAATGCTTTCATTTTCACTACTGTTTTCTTTCAAATTTCCACTTTTTTGTTTTTTTTTTTTTTTGAGACGGGGTCTTGCTCTGTTGCCCATGCAGTGGCACGATCTCCGCTCACTGCAACCTCTGCCTCCCAGGCTCAAGTGACCCTCCCACCTCAGCCTCCCGAGTAGCTGGCACTGCAGGTGCATACCACCACACCAGGCTAATTTTTGTATTTTTAGTAGAGACTGTTGGCCAGGCTGGTCTCAAACTCCGAGTTCAAGTGATCCACCTGCTTTCACCACCCAAAGCACTGGGATTACAGGCGTGAGCCACCATACCCAGCCTTCACTTGCTTATGTAATATGTGATAGTCATTCTTCACTCTATGTTCACTACTAAGGACAAGCATATTAAAATCCAATTTTAATTACCTCACATGTGCAGCACTCTAATTTTCTGAGAAAATTGTGACATTGTCTAGGATTCCCAAAACTATAGTAATACATTTTGTTTGTTTATTTATTTATTTTGAGACAGGGTCTCACTCTGTCACCCAGGCTGGAGTGCAGTGGCACAATCTCAGCTCACTGCAACCTCCACCTCCTGGGTTCAAGTGATTCTGTCACCCCAGTCTCCCGAATAGCTGGGATTACAGGTGCCCCCCAGCATGCCCGGCTAAGTTTTGTATTTTTAGTAGAGACAGGGTTTCACCATGTTGGTCAGGCTGGTCTTGGACTCCTGGTCCCAAGTGATCTGCCCAAGTTGGCCTCCCAAAGTGCTGGGATGACAGGCGTGAACCACTGCGTCTGGCCATAGAATAGTATATTTTAAAGTGCTATGGTACCTTTTCCACAGAGGGATGGGAAGACAAAACTATTGGCTTGGATGTAATTTAAAGTTTTCATGAGGACATGCAACATGATTATGTGTCTCAGTAACACAGTGCTGCCTAAGGGCTGGCGGGTGCGCAGATCTGCCGGCCCCTGCAGGACTCTTGGAGTTCCTGGTCCTGTGTCTCAGTGGGGTTCTGCTCTTATGCTCTCGGTGTACCTCACTTTAGTGGAAGTCCTAGCCACATTCCTAGTTTGCTCCCCTCTACCTGCTGGAGATGGAAAGTAAAAACCAAGAACTTTTGAGTAGATATGTAAGAAAAGCTCAGCAGTGCCCTGAGTGAACTGCATGAACCCCTTGGCCTTTCTTATGGGTGTCGTAGGTGTTGTTGTTGTTGTTGTTTTTGTCAATGGAAGAATGTTTTATGGAATTTAAAATACAAAAACTGTCTGTGGTTCCTTAGACACTTGCATTGCAATAAAAAATTATACTTTATCATATAATTATTAATGGTTTGAAGAGAAATAAATAGCATAAAAAAATATGGTCCATACTATGAAAATGCAAGCCACACAACGGTGACTTTGATTTTCATAAAATGAAAATCATAAAATAATTACTGAGTACTCAAAGACATACTTAATATATACATGTGAAATATCTTACACATAGATATAATAAAAGTTTGTCATTTTGATATTTGAAGTTTTCAGATACATGGCTTCTAGATAAAGGATATAATTGCATATTCTTAAGGAAATACAGTTTTATTATTTCAAGGAATAGACATCAGAACTCAGTTGATAGGATGCTATTTAGAGTCCTCTTTTAATGAGCATAAAAAAGCAATTCGTAACAAGCACATTGGTTTCTGAGTAAAATGAAGCTTCTGAAATGTGTGAAGAATGCTTGAAAACAATGTTTTGTAAGCCAGTGAAACATCTCCCTTCCCCTCACTTACAGGATTGCAAAATTTAGCAAATGAAAATATACCAGGCCCAGGTAAGCATGAATTTCAAATAGAAACAAAGAATGTTTAGTGTACTATATCCCAAACACTGAGTGGGACAGACTTATATTTGCCGTTTATCTGGAATTCACACTTACCTGGGCACCCTATCGTTTATCTGGCAACCCTTCCCACCTCAGAAGTTAACCTTCATTGTGCACCACCTTTTGGAAAGGAACCAGGCCAGCCTCTGTAAATTCTGTATTGGTGAGCCTGTATTAATGCGTTTTCTTTTGCACATTTTGAGGCTTATAGAGAGACTGAAGTCGCCAACCAATGGCTCTCAAACCCAATGCACCCTGGCAAAGCAAAGCAGGGCAGGCTTCAGAACTTCTCCAAGGGGAGGGCTGTGTGGGTTCTCCCCCACAAAGCTCTATTTTAGTCACAGTCATTAGTGCTGGAGAAAACACACACTGGTCATGAGATTCACCTTTTGCCACGTCGCAAGAAAGTCAGTAAAACAATGCCTGAAAGAAGGCTTGGGCTTCCGTCCCCTGCACTGAGCGCCCTGGAATCCACCTTCTGAAACTTGCCTGTGCGTTTTTTTCAACAGTCAAAGCTCCTGACATCTCTCCCTGCAGAGGGATTGAGCAGCAGTTTTAAACCAGAGACTGAGTGATTTCAGGCAAGTATTCCGGCCTTTCCATGAGACCTGTGCTTAGGAGAAAGGAGAAGAAAGGCCAGCTTGACTGAGCTCTTGATAGAAATACATTTGCTTACTTAATCCTCATTAGCTCCAGCTGAAGTATGACTCTCAGTTTACACATCGAGAAACAGAGGCTCAGAGAAGTCAAGCCTTTGCCGAGTCACAAAATCAGTAGCAGAACTTTGATTCCAATCCAGGTCTCTTGGGTGGCAAAAGGCTGAGCCCTATTTCCATGCTGCCATCCTTCGTATCTCTAGGCAAAGGGAGAGTGCTAAAGAATGCCAGGGTTGCCGGGCGCGGTGGCTCAAGCCTGTAATCCCAGAACTTTGGGAGGCCGAGACGGGCGAATCACGAGGTCAGGAGATCGAGACCATCCTGGCTAACACGGTGAAACCCCGTCTCTACTAAAAAATACAAAAAAATTAGCCGGGCGAGATGGTGGGCGCCTGTGGTCCCAGCTACTCGGGAGGCTGAGGCAGGAGAATGGCGTAAACCCGGGAGGCGGAGCTTGCAGTGAGCCGAGATCGCGCCACTGCACTCCAGCCTGGGCGACAGAGCGAGACTCCATCTCAAAAAAAAAAAAAAAAAAAAGAATGCCAGGGTTATGGAATGGTCTAGAGGAAAACATAGACTGTCATGGGGCAGGCTTATTCCTAACCAGTTTCTGAGAGAAGAATATGAGGTATAACAAAATGAAAATGGGCTTCATAGCTAGACACTTCAGTGTCTGATGCCTGCCTCCACTGCTTTTTTAGCTGTGTGACTTTGTTATCTAATTTCTCTCTCTGTTTTTTTTTTTTTTTAAGCAATGGCATCTCGCTATGTTGCCCAGACTGGTGCAGTGGCTGTTCACAGGCATGCTCATAGTGCACTACTCTCTGGAACCCCTGGGCTCAAGTGATCCTCCTGTTTCAGCCTCCCGGGTTTCATTTCTCTTTATCAGTCAAGATGCCAGCAGGAAATTGATGGCACACACAGCAGGTTTAACTGAGAGTTTAGCAAAGGGACTATTAACTGAGGCTTGGGCAGGATTACAGGAACCCACAGGGGATGGTGAAGCACTGAGGAACTAGTAATCGCAGAAAGCCATCACCACCCAGGCCTACAGGGCAAGAGGAGGGAATATTTTATGGGATCCTGTTGAAAGCTGGCATCATGGACAAGAGCCACCTGACAGGGGCTGTGGCCCTGGAGAAACACAGCCACTGTCAGAACAATGCCCTGGAACAGAGGTCCTAACCTTGACCTCTCTCTTTCCCTAGCCAGGAGTACAGGTTATAAGTCTGTAGAGTTGAGCCCCTCAGGCCGCAGAGGAGGGCAGGAAGTGGATGGAAGGGGTGGGGCATAGTAATTGGAGAATAACAACACTCCCGCTGGGCATCAGTTTCCTTTTTTTAAAATGGGGATCATAGTATCTACCATGTGGCATTGTTGTAAAGATTAGAAATACAAGGACTGACGCATTCAACAGGTATTTTCCAAGTACCTACCATATCCTGGGCTCTCTCCCACAGACACAGCGATGACCAAAACAGACCGTATCTCTGCCCTCATGGTAGGTGAAACGCAAGAAAGCCAGACGTTACATAAGTATTTACAAGGGGAGGAGATAAAATATCACCTCTCACACACAGGGTACTCATAGTACTTGTAAATAGCAGCTATAATTATTTCTTAAAGTCCCCCAAAGAGACCTATGCTGCACACCACTTCTTGATTTCTTATACCAGTATGTATTTATGAACAACTTTTACCATCCAGACAGATTTTCTCCCACTGGAATACAAAGTTCTGAGCGTCCTGAAAGCAGAAAACAGCTGTTACTCCTTGTGTTAGTCAGGGTTCTCCAGGGAAACAGAACCAATAAGATGCATGTGTATAAGATATTTATTGTAAGGGACTTGGCTCATGCAATTACGGAGATTGATGGGCCACTAGCTCTGTAGTCAGCCAGCTTGGGGAGAGCCAACGGTGCAGTTCCAGTCTGAGGCTGGGAGGCTCAAGACCCAGGAGGAGCTGATGTTTCAGTTCAAGTCCAAAGGCAGGACAAAACTGATGTCCCAGCTCAAAGGCAGTCAGGCAGGAGGAATTATCTTTTACTCAGTCTTTTTGCTGTCTTCAGGACTTCAGATAACCGGATGAGGCCTACGTACATGGGGGAGGACAATCGGCTTCGCTTGGTTCATCAGTGTGAATGCTAAGGTCATCCAAAACAGCCTCACAGAAACACCCAGAATCATGCTTGACCAAATATCTGGGCACCCCATGGCCCAGTCAAGCTGACACATAAAATTCATCATCATGCTATGCTGGAGTTAAAATTCTTTATAAAGTTGCCCCTCACTTCCCCCTCCTGCCTAACATGGCCTCTCTCTTTCACCTGGAGTCTCTCCAAGTGCGGCTCCCAGGCCACCTGTATGGAACTCTTGTGGGAACTTTCTGGTCACTCAGATCGCAGGACCCCCAGGCAGGCTTTGTGTGTGAGGATACCTGGGACAGAGACTCAGGAATCTGCATGGTAAACACAGCCCTGTGGCTGTCCATTCTCCAGTCCTGTGATCACCTTATGGTGTCCCCTCTCCAACGTGTCAGATACCAAAAGGAGAAGAGAAACCCTACAAGATAAGATGTATTCTGAGGGCCGAGGGGGTGAGGGAGCTTCTAAGGGGACAGGGAGAAGTGCCTGAATAGTGAGGCTGATCCACAGGATGGTGAGAGGAAGGATTACTAACAGCCGGGGAGTGAAAGGCAAGTGGGGCTCCTGTGTGTGGCAGCTCTGGGGCTGCTGAGCCCTGGGGACGCAAAGGTGCTGCTGGAGCTTCCTGCCTGTCAACCTCTCCAGACTCAGCCTGGCTCTCTCTGTCTTGCCCCCATGGCCAGTCCTGGTGAACTTCCTTCAATTCCTCAAACAGCTGAATCCCTTCCTGCCTCAGGACTTTGGCTGGTGCTGTTGCCTCTGCCCAGAGCCCTCTCCTTAGGATTCTCTGCTTGGCTGGCACCTTCTCCTTCAGACTTCACCATCAGGGGAGCTCTCCATGGAGGGGCCACCTCAAACCACCCCATCCAATGTAGGGGCTTCCCTTTGTTTCAGCACCTGTTTGCTTTCCCTGAGAATTTATGAAGATATGTGGCTTTAAACATTTATTTGTGTGTGAAGCAGGAGCAAGTTTCATAGGCCACATATTCATGTGTGCAAAACTGTAACAGATTATATTTTGTAATTCTTAAGTTCTGAACCCTCCCTCTGTCACAGAAAACAGAGTCTTCTTTAGATAACCTCAGCCAAATGAAGGGTTACAGGGTCATTTCCGGTTATTGACCTAGGCAGATTTTCTCACATTCTTCCTAGAGGGGCTCTCATTTCTAGGTGTGTGTGTGTGTATGTGTGTGTGTGTGTAAAACAAGGGCTATTTTTGCCCTGGTGCCGAGAGAGAAGCACCTGCTCTATGGTTGTTGCTCTTTGTCCACAGTGGCTTTGTTGAAGTGTGGAGTCCCCTGGGCCTTTGGTCATTGGCACCCATCCTCCTGACTTCCTCCCAAATGACCTAGGATCTGTTGTGATCTCCAGTGGCCTTGGCATTCTTCTTTTCCCAAAATTGTTGGGTCCTGTAGCCTCTCTCGACCCTCCGGGGTCCTGCCCGTGGTCAGGGGAGGTCCTGGCTCCTCTTTTTGCACTAGACTGTGAGTCTGTCCTCAGCCCATCTGCCTGGATGCCTCACTCAGCCATGCCTCTTCTACCTTCACACACAGGCTTCTGGGGGAGGTCTCCGGTGGAAGGGGGCTCAGGGAACCTCCATCCTGGGGTTCCCTAATTTGTCATGAAGCTTCTATTATCTCTTGACCCAGAGCATGACTGGGGAAGGAGGACCCACACAGGCAGCTCCCTTATTTCTCCCTCTCCCCTCTCTCCCTTTTCTCTAAGCTGGTGAATTTTTATCTGGGGCAAGTCAGTGGGAGGGAATACTCTTCTGAGGACATGGCACTTTCTTCCTCTTTGCTGCTCAAAGTGCAGAGTTAATGATGTAGCAGTGACTCCACGGGGCATCTTCAGCACCAAGCACAGTGCCTGGCATGCAGTAAGCACTGAAGGAGTATTTGGTGAATGAATGAATGACTACATCAGTATGAGTTTACCATCTTGAATAATATTCCTGCCCCGAATAACTTTGGAGAAAGTGCCAAAGAACTTCATTTGGTGAGAGTTTCCAATCTCCACCACAAAGTAGCTGTCGCCCGTGCCTCATGAGTGGACAGCATGAGCCCTCTGGAAGCCAGACATGAATTGATGTAGGAGAAAATAAACACGTGAAGCACTGAACTGGCAACATGCTCCAGTTACCTTTGAATTTTATGGGAAGGCAAAACGTAGCCAACAATTATCACGTTAAGCCTTAAAAAGTGACTTTTTGTTCAGATCAGTGCTGCAACCTTAGGAATCCCAAAGATAATTGACGGGGAGCCAATTCTCAATTTTACCCAAGTCCCTGGAGGGCCCTGGGGAAAGTACAATGGGCAGCTTCCTACTGTGAAAGTGACACTGGGCTGGGCCCTCCGCAGGGCACAGGAGCCCTCTAGGTGCAGAGAAGTTCTGGGAACTTTCTGTCACTGACCAAATGAACGTTTTTACCGACTCTGACACAAGTTTTGCCTTTTTGTCTTAAAGTGGAATGGGTGAGTTAGAGGGAAGGCGGGAGAAGAAGATTACATTTTGGAGAAGAGCTTCCAAGTTAAAAACAATGGAAGCTAAAAAATAGAGGAAACTGATGTATTTAAAAGATTGTGTTTGATAGAATCCTGCAATAATAATGTCATGCTTAAATTACACATAATTGGTGTTCAATAAATGCTGGGGATGAATACATTAATAAATGAAGAATATTTGTACCTATGAGCTTTTATCTGCATCAGATAGACTTTCTGGAAAGCTGACCTGAGAACTAAAATATTCCTTTATGATGTTGTTTCTATGGGAAAATATGTTTTGCATTCCAAACAACTGACTTGTGAGGGGGCTTTTGCAGAAGTCAGGATTGCTGCCATGGGGTTGGGTTATGTGACGCAAACCACAATCTCTAGTCTGCACCTCTTGTGACCAACCCACATGCTTAGAAGCCCACAGGCTGGACTCAGAGACGCTGCCATTGGTCAAAGGACAAAGTTTTGCTAACATGGAAATACCCCAGAATATGAACTTAAAACAGAGGGCAGAAAACAGCAAATAAAATCCAGCCTTTCCATTTGAAAGTCAGTTGTAACTTCAGTTAAAATGAAGCATTAACCATTCATTCATACATATGTGTGTATCTCCTCTCTTTCTTCCCAAGTCCACTGCAGGGATTTAAAAAATGAATTATCTTAAATGACAGGACAGGAAGACAGATAGCAGCAGACAAGAGATGTCAACAGAATTGTGGAAAATGGGGAGTGTGGGATGGGGTGCCAGTACTTAGTTTAGCAATGCAGCAGTCTAAGCAAGGCACCTGCTGGGGCGGCAGGGGCAGGAGGGGGGGGGGGTGGTGCAGTCCCTCTGTAGACCCCTGTGAGACTCAGCGTGTGGGGTGACAGTGATTGTGGGAGGTGAGTGAGGAGGGGGATGTTGAGATCAGGGAAAATTAGCCATTAAGCCTGACTCAAGAGGGCTGTCCTCAGTAGCTTCTTCTACCCCTGCAGCCAGGTGTCTATCCCTCTCGCCTTGAGAAGCTTGTTTTAAGGAGACATTGAAACCCAACAGAAGAGGCTTAGGACTAGGAGACTCCAGGCAGGGTGTGGATTAGTCAAGGGGACTAATTGAAACAACACGTTCTGCACTCCCCACCCTGCTCAGAAACAGCCCTAACCCAGCATGTTTCCACCAGCTCCCACCAGGGAAAAGGTAGACCCAGTTGGCTCAAGAGTAAAGACAGGTTTACGGACACTGTGTCTACCAATAAAGAATCACATCTCATCACCCTAGGGTGTCACCACCGGGAGACATGATTCATTTTGCACAAAGAGCTTTGGATTATCTTTTTAGTGCCCCAATGCCTATCAGGTTGGGGCAGCAGTAATTACCTTGTGGGTAGGATGAGAAGGACAATTATTCTCTTTTTAAATTTTAATTTACTTTTTATCAAAGTAATACATGTACAAAGCTTAAAAGCTCTAACAATACTATAAGGCTTATAATGAAAAAAAAAAAAAAAAAAAAAAACCAGTCTCCCAGCCCATACAACCCCACACCTGATTCCCACTCCCTGAAGGCAGTTGCTTTCTATTCTTTTCACTGTTTCTTCTCCATATTTATAAATCGTGTGTGTATACTGCTCATTTCCTGCTTTTTCCATTTGGACATTATTTATTTCTCATTTTGGACACTTTGAATTTTGCTTTCTTCCTCTACCATCCACATAATCACTCCTTCAAATGCTCAAAATGATGCCACATTTTAGTCACCTTCATACTTGGCAATAACTTCCTTTTCAAAAATATAAGTAATACATGTATATACATTTTTTCTGTGAATATGAAGACGTATTTACATTTTTAAAACAAAATTATTGTCCCAATCTGAAGCCATCTAAAATATAGCATCACTTTGAACATTTGAACCCAGATCATAAGAGAGAGTCTGTTTTTCTGCTTTCACCAGGTGCATTCTCCTTGAAGTGGCCATGAGTGGTGACTGTGGCCGGGTGGAGAAATGTGATCCTAGCATACTCCTCGGCATCACAGCAATCCTGGGTTGACATAGTCATAATAATGCAAACCTTGTCTATTAGCTCTCCACTCTTAAAATCAACCTACCCACAAAGCAAGGAAGACATGAGAATGGAAACAGAGTTCATTGTAAATGTTTTCATTCTTGATGCAAAATTAAAGGTACAGATAGCAGATAATGGGAGCAAGGGACAGACAGAAAGAAGGGAACTGTGCTGATATCCTCAGCTAATGTACTAGGGAGTCAAAAGTTACTTTCTAGATGGAGGAAGAAATAGAAGATTAAGTATATCATATAAGTGTACAGCGGAAACCCATAGAAGAAGTAAATTATAAATAAAAAAGTTGGGGGAAGGGAATAGGAAGTTATATTCTATTTTATAGAGGTGAGTCAAAAGAGCGCCTGTAATCCCAGCTATTCAGGAGGCTGAGGCAGGAGAATTGCTTGAACCCAGGAAGGCGGAGGTGGCAGTGAGCCAAGATCACACCACTGCACTCCAGCCTGCACAATAAGAGTGAGACTCCGTCTCAAAAAGAAAAAAGAAAAAAAAAGAAGAAGAACAAAAGAATGTCTTAAACTGACCAAGAAACTGTTTTTAAAAAGTCACATAAGCATATTTTTTGGAATTAGGAAGTTCACCATCCAAATAATTTTAAAAAGAGGCCGTTAAAGGTAGTAGTCTCTGGCAGGTGGCATGTGTGTGGGGTGAGCCCTGCTAGTTTTCAATATAAACACTTCCTTATTATCTGATTTCTTTTATCTTGTGCATGTATTACTTCAATTTTTAAAATGTAACAGGTGGAAATACTCAAAAATTGAATTCAGTGTGAACACAGGAGCCATAAATGCAGATACTCATTTTGCAGTGGCCATCTGTATTATTGTGCCATCAGAAATTGCACATTTCCTGGGCACCACTTTGAGTGGTAATATAAGCTTAATGAGTCTCCTGTTGAAAGACTTACCAAGTTAGCATTGGATATGGGCGGCATTAGGGGAGCAGGATAATGTACTTTCATGGCTCTTACTATAAGGTAAATGCACCAACCACATAGATGAGGAGGAAAGACTGCACAGAAGTGAAAAATATTCCTCTCTCATGGGCCTGGTTTCTTGTACATCTTTGCAAAGAACACAGCCCTTGGTAGCCTGTCAGTTTGTTGAAAGAATACAATTCATAGCAATACATACAAGACCATCCACCATCTGATCCCAACTTTCCCAGCTGCCTCTTCCCCTGTGTCCTGTACCAGGGACATGTGGCTGCTCTTCCTTTCTGGAGAGAGACATACTCCTTTTTATGCTTCTTTATTTTTGCATATTCTGAGTCCTCTACTTGGAATACTTTTCCCCACCTTCTTAAGGGCATGTGTTAAGACCCCTCTTCCTAATGGAGCCTCCTGCACCACAGTCTCCCCAGTCTCCTTAGACAGACAGGACCTTTCCTGAATGTTCTCACCAGCCTGTGCCATTCTGTTCCTCAACTATATTCAACAACTGCCACCAGACTCCTCTTGCAAGGGGGAAAATCTAAAGTGATATCTTGGCTTATGTCTGTGGAAAAAATAATCCAGAAGCTCAAGAAACCAGCTGAGAAGGTCACTGGGATGTTCTGGCAAGAGCAGAGGTCAGGATGTAGTTTTGAAAACGTAGGTGCTCTTTAGACACCCGATGGCCAAGGACTGGCCATGGGGAATACTCTCCATCCCTCGGCCCCAGTCCATTGTGTGCATTCCTCCAATCAGCTGGGCTCAGCTACATTTGTGGGCAGATTTGTACTGTATTCATTTATCCTTGAGAGTGAGGCATTCTGCAGTCATTTTTAAACTTTTTAATCATGGGAATTTGCAAACGTACATATATAAATCCTCATATACATGAAATCCAGCTTTAACGATTATCAATACTTTGTCAATCTTATGGGTAGGGTGGGAATTTTTATTTATTTTTATTTATTTATTTATTTTTGAGAAAGGGTTTCATTCTGTTGTCCAGGGTGGAGTGCAGTGGAGGGATCTTGGCTCACTGCAACCTCTGTCGGGTGGGAGTATTTTAAAGCAAATCATAGGCATCTCAGAGTATGTTTCTAACAGATAAGGACTTCTTTTAAAATTGCAGTACAATGTACATAACATAAAATGTTCTATTTTACCCATCTGTAAGTGTACAATTCAGTAGCATTAAGTACCTTCACATTGTGTGCAACCATCACCACCATCTGTCTCCAAAACATTTGCATCATAAACTGAAACTCTGTACCCATTAAACAATAACTCCTCATTTCTCCCTCAACCTAGCCCCTAGTAACCACAATTCTACTTTCTGTCTCTGGATTTGACCATTCTGGACACTTTATCTAAGTGAAATCATACAGCATTTTAAAAAATCTGGTTTATTTCACTTATAATGTTTTCAATGTTCATCTAAGTATTTTATTACTTTTAAAGACTGATAAGGGCTTTTAAGATAATAATCACAACATATCTAACAAATTTAATTATAATTTTCTAGTGTCATTGAATTAGCTAACCTAGGTTCACGTTTCCAAAAGTATGTCTTTAAACGTCCTTTTACAGTTAGTTTGACAGAATCAGGATCCTAACAAGGTCCACACACTATATTTGGTTGATATGTCTCTTAAGTCTATTTTAACCTACCGTATTCTTTCTCCTTATTTTTCATGCCATTTATTTGTTGAAGAAATGAGGTAATTTGTTCTGTAGAATTTTCCTCATTCTGGATTTGGCTGATTACATCCTCAGCATTGTTTAACCATTTCCTCTATCCTCTGAATTTCACAAAAACAAATGGTCAGATATAGGGGCCAGATTTCATTCAGGTTCAACCTCTTTGGTGGGCTGTGCGCTTTCTATTACATCACAGCAAGAAGCCCTTGTATCTAATGGCCTCAATTTTTGAGATATTAAAACAGATCTATGGGTTTGGGTGCTGCCAGCCCAATACATCCATTGATAATATGGCATTTAAAAATAAGTGTTCTTGCTTCTGGTGGCCCACACCTGTAGCCATAGTGCTTTGAGGGGCTGAAGTGGGAGAGTGGCGTGAGCCTAGGTATTCAAGACCAGCCTGGGCAACAAAGTGAGATCCCATCTGCACCAAAAAAAAAAAAAAAAAAGAAATTTAAAAATTAGCTGGGCATGGTGGCATGTGCTTGTAGTCCCAGCTATTTGGGAGGCTGAGGCTAGAGGATCACTTGAGCCCAGGAGATCAAGGCTGCAGTGAGCTACTATGATTGCCCTAATGCACTCCAGCCTGGATGATAGAGAGAGACCCTGTCTCTTTAAAAACAAAAAAAGTGTTCTTAAGACTTTGTAAATGATTGTAAGCATACCTATGTGTCTGCATCTCTATTTATATCAGTCACCATTCTTAGCCCTAGGGTTGTCTTTATTTTTCTGTAGATCTTTACAACCTCCCCAAAGTCCCTGTTCAATCTGTGATGTTCAGTAGCCACTCCCAGAATTCTTGAGCTCTCAGATTTCACGTAAGATAGCTCCCTATTTCCAATTACTCCTTGAGTTGCCTGCATATGGGTGCCCACTCAGGCACACACATCCACCTAGAAGGAATCGTCACCCACCAGTCTTGGTAGCCTGCTCCAATGTCTAAGCGCTCATAGAGCATCAGTCTTCCCTCTGTCTGGTCTAGCCCTCGCTGTGAAGTTGAATTCAATTTCCTCCCATTTGGGGCTCGGTGGAGCTGAAGAGCAGCTGGCCAGCAGCCCCTGTAGATGAGGCCTGGAGAAATGATGCATGAGGCTAAGACACATCCTAGGTAGTCTACATGCTTCATGAATGTAATGGAAGATTGGCAAGGACTATAACTTGTGTTATTGTAAGTTTCTAGCTGGGATTCATTATTTTTCTTTTAAAATTAAATACAAATAACTTATTTATAAAAAGTAAATATTCAGAGACTATGAACTAAACAAACAGACAAACTAACAATTTTCCAGAGTTGGCATTGTGCTTATTTTGTGCCGTTATAAATAAACAGAGTCCTACTGGTGTCAGATTTAAAAAGTCACTCTACCTCTTACACATTTTGCCTTACTAGGGTGGAAGGGTCAAAGAGCAAGGAGGGAGAAGACAGAGCAGAGACAGAGGGCAGAAGAGTCTCAGATGAGGGTGTCAGGGGGTACAGGAGAGCCTGGGTCTATAGACACAAACAGAACATGTTGCTGAAACTGCCCAGACTCTATTTCAATCTCCAGTCTGTAAAATGGAGATGAAGCGCCCCGCCTGACCCCTTTTTAGGGTTGTGGGAGATGCAGACGAGCTAATGGGTGTGAATGGGCTTTGTGGGCTGAAGCTACTGGGCCCCTTACAGGCCTACAGGTCAGGGGAAAGAATAGAGTGTTGCCAGCACCTGTGAGCAGAATTAACCCATTGTTTGATTGCCTGACCACCTGGACTTAGCATGTATTGAACTGAATACATTTGCAGGGGCTCACAGCCATTCCGATTCTACAGACTGGTTAAGTTTCACAACAGAAATCGAGGATAATTACAGGGTTGTCAATTATTGTTTTGCCATCTACTATTACAATTCTATTTATTTAAAAAGTAAAAGGATATTTTAATAATATCTCAACCACTGAGGATGGTAAGATGAGCAAAATAGGATACTCACTCCCAAGGAATTAATAAAACTATAGGGAAACACATGTATAAAAATATGTACATAAAGACCAAATAGATGTGTAGCCCCTAGGACTCTTTTGCTGGTTAGAAAAAAACAGTACAAAATGGCTTAACAAAAAGTGGGGACTTGCTGGTTCATACAACTGAAAACTCTGCAGAAAATGTGGCTGCCACCCAGTTTGATGTAGAACCTCTTGACTCTGTCCTTTTTCTCCAGTTGCACATGGCAACCTCAGCAGCCCCAGGCTACAGCCCCTTGCCTTCAAGTCCAGCTAGTAAGCTGCCTCCAGCAGCCCCAGCCCAGTACTCCCGCAGCACAGTGGCTCTACATGGATCCTGAACCCCTTCCTGGACCAACCACAGTGGTCCCTGGCCTGGTTTGCTCTGACTGGTCACCCAATACACACGGACCAGAAATGTGAGGGGAGTGGCTTTCCCAGAGGAAAACTGGGAAACCATTACTTGAATTGGGATGGATAGATGCTGAATGGCCAAGAAACAAAAATATCCTCTAAGAACTATGGGAACACAGAAGAGGTGTGTCCATGGCCACCTTCACAAGCGAGATGACCTGTTCAGTCCCACCCTTAACAGGTTTCACTTTGCCTTAATGCTCTGCTGTCACTGACTTGACATTCTCAATAATTTCCGAACAAGGGTCTCCACATTTGCATTTAGTAATAGGCCCTGCTGATTACATGATTAGTCCTGGATGTGACTTAACATTATTTTACCTACACAAGGAAGTGACTTTGAAACTGGATTTTGAAAGATAAAATGAAACAGTAGTTTTGCAAATGGAAAGGTTTGGGTGGCAGGAGGAGGAGGAAATTCTGTCATCAACAAGAATGTTGGATGTGAGAGGTTTGATGAGAAGGTGAAACCACTAGCGCCTCAAGCGGTTGGGGCTTAAAGTGCCTGTGGGGTGTGGCCCCAGTGGAGTGGGAACAAAATATTCCTTCAATGAATTAATATTCAACACAAGTGAAGTGAAATTTAACATGAGAAAAAATAGTTTATATTTTTTTAACCTCCATGATTCCAAATGGCCATTACAAGATAACTCCTCTTTTCCATCTCACTTTTCTACTGCACACTAAGGCTAACTTTCCCCTGTGTAATGTAAGTGCCTACTGATCTTATCACTAGCGTGTTAGCAAGGTTAGCATTCCACTTCTGTGATTTCACCACCCAAATATTTATGAATCAGAGAGATGTTTCTAAGAACATGTTTTCCAATTGTTTACTTTATAACAATAATAGTGTGCTTTAATTACAAAGATGACGTTTTACAACCTAAATAGAACAAGCCTCAGTTGTGTGGGAGTTCATTGCTTTGGTGATAAAAGAGAAACACAGACAGTGACTCAGGTGGAACATTTGTTTCATTTTCACTTTGTGTTTCCTTTGGTTCTACATGTCAGGACATGTAACAGAGCCAAGGCAGTAGAGTGCTGTGGGGAATGTGAAAGTTAAAGCTAACGCTCTGTATGTCAGAAAGAAAGGACAGGTCCCCTCTCACCCACTGGCTCCCTTTCAAGGCCAATGCGAAGGGGGAAAAAGAAGGTGGCTTCCCTCTAGCACATGAATGGTGAACTAGTTAACAGCCAGTGTTTTGTTCCCAAATTCTTTAAAGGAATGCTGAAGAGATAACACTCGTTCTTCTGAATTGAGAATCTCTTTGCATTCTCACTGCTGTCTTATTTCCATTTAAATTAAGCCTAAGAGGAGAAATTAATGTTGGGGTATCTGCTAAGTGCCCTGTGTGGAGCCTCTTTCTGTCTTGTTCATTCTTGGATTTCCAGCTCTTTGAACAATGCCAGGCATGCGGTAGGCACTCAATACGTGATTAAGAAGTGTATGAATTTATTCCTCACAGCACTTTTATGTGAGGAAGTTGTGGGGGCAAATTTTCAGATAAGAAAACAGAGAGTAAGTGTTGGAAATTGAGGGAAAGGGGTGATTTGTCCAGCAAGGCACATCCAACACAGAGAAAATATGGGGCCTCTTCAGTGACTCACTTTTATGTGACCAGGTATGTGTCTCGTCTGTAGAACCTTGGTCAATAGGGAATGATTACAAGAAAAAAGGGGCCCTTGGAAAGTAATACCACCATCATGGCCATCATCCTCATCACCATCATCGACTGTAGACACAGCGCTTATAATCATAAAATTGAAGAACTGTAAGGAATTTCAGAATTTATAATAATAGAAACTCCCATTTACTAATGTGTTGTTATATTCTGGGTACTGAGTTATCTCTATTTCTCTCTCTCTCTCTATTTAGCCAGCTAGCTATCCGTCCATTCATCTATCTAGCAATCATCTATCTATCTTTTGACCCTCTGCCCCATATCAACCGTGCAAGGTGGGTCATACTAGCTTTATGTTCAATGTCCCAGGCCAGCAAGTGGCAGAGGTTGAGACTCTTGCTGCCTTCTGGAGCCCTTCCCTTAGCACAACCTCCTTGACTAACACGGGAGGAATCTGACCCTCAGAGAGGGACCTCAGGTTTCTCAGCTAGTGCAGAACTGGAACTTGAACCTTGGCCCAGGGTTGTTTCCATTTACCACAGTGTTCTCAGTGTAGATTAGAACACTTTGGATTTCTTTCTCTTTCGCTTATGTAAGTCACTGTGAGGTTTAGCAGGACAAAAACTGAGCTTATTGAATATTAATTCATCATTCCCTCTCCTACCTTAGAAACGATTTTGTTATTTCCTGGATCCCATCTTAGCCCCTGGCACATGGTAGGCGTTCAAGGAGTGCTTGATACATTTAATTAAGCTAGGATTTGATTTGGATGTAATCTCAGTCTTAAGTACCCCTTAATGGCAGGACTGGAAAAAAGTAGGCAAATACACTCTTTGAAAGACACACAGTAATATTAGTTTTTGCCTTCCTGAAAGTTTATACTTTCATCTTTTAAGAATTAGCACAACCATACTATAAAACAATTTGAAAATTCAGAAATATATAAGTAGAAGCGAGAAAAGGTTACCCACTCATACTTCCAACAACTACTTTTAATATTTTATGGAAATTTCTTTATTTCCCTTATTCTATGTATTTTGCTGTTTATTTATAGCTTTTATTGAGTTATGATTGTTCTGTGTTCATATGTATCTTGTTTTTTAAAATTTATTTATTTTTAATTTTTATGGGTACATAGTAGGTGTGTATGTTTATGGGGTACATGAGATATTTTGATACAGGCATGCAAGATGGAATAATCACATCTTGGGAAATGGGGTATCCATCCCCTTAAGCATTTATCTCTTGTATCACAATCCAATTATACTCTTCTAGTTATTTCTAAATGTACAAGCAAATTATTTTGACTACAGTCACCTTGCGATGCTATCAACAGTAGGTCTTATTCATTCTATTTTTTTGTAACCTATGAACTATCCTCACTTTCCCCCACCCCCACTACCCTTCCGAGCCTCTGGTAACCATCCTTCTACTCTCTCTGTCCATGGGTTCAATTGTTTCATTTGTAGATCCCGCAAATAAGTGAGAACATATGATGTTTGTCTTTCTGTGCCTGGCTTATTTTACCTAACATAAAGACTTTCCGTTTCATCCATGTTGTTGCAAATGACAGGATCTCATTCTTTTTTATAACTGAATAGTCTCCACTGTGTATAAGTACCACATTTTCTCTATCCATTCGTCTGTTGATGGACACTTACGTTGCCTCCAAATCTTGGCTATTGTGAACAGAGCTGCAACAAACATGGGAGTGTAGATATCTCTTTGATATACTCATTTCCTTTCTTTTGGGTATATACCCAGCAGTAGGATTGCTGGATCATATGGTAGCTCTACTTTTGGTTTTTTTGAGGAGCCTCCAAACTGTTTTCCATAATGGCTGTACAATTCACATTCTCACCAACAGTGTACGAGGGTTAACTTTTCTCCACATCCTCACCAGCATTTGTTATTGTCTGTCTTTTGGATAAAACCATTTTAACTGAAGTGAGACGATATGTATCTTGCATTTAAAACTCACATTATCTCTACAGCATTCCGTAAGTTGTAACCTCTTTGTGAATATCTTTTAAAATAGTGGCATAGCACTGAAAAAAGATTTATTTAGATAAGTGTCTAGTTTGTCAATTCTCAATTATGTCAGGCTGAGGATCATTGACTTTTCCTGGTTCTTGAAGGACAATTCCTGGTCCTCATTAATCACTTTATAAGAAAGCTAGCTGGGGCAAATATTGTTATCCAAAGCCTGAGGGAAAGCACAGATTACAGCTGTGAACCAGTGAGGTAGATTTTCACGGTACTTGGTAATTATCTGTAAATTTCCAATAATCCACACTGACTCCCACATTACGCCTTAGGCCCCAGCCTGGCTCTTCTTCCTCCCTCTCTCTCCTCTCCCCTCTGAGTCTTTCCATTACATTGATATCCCCAACATGCTGATGGCTAGGGACCATTCCCTTCTTTGACATCCACTGCTAAGCGTTTTGTCCCAAAATGCACTTATTAGTCTCTTCCCACTTCTACTCCCTACAATACCCAATCAGTTTCTTCCCACCCCAACGCTATGCTATATAACATCTGAGATGGGGGATTCCTCCCCTCTCCATCTACCCTAACACCAAGCTGCCGCCAAAATCCAAAGATGTCTGCCTGGAAGTTTCCCCAAATCATCCCCTCCTGTTTTCCTCACCAGCCCTGCCTCAGGTGAGGCAACACTGCTATACTCCCAAGACTGACCAGGTACCTGCTTAGGGTACCTGTAATGGGGAGGCCCCCCAAAAGTGAGGGAAGCTCAGCTTTAATGAAGCAATCCTGAATTTTTCAATGAAAAGATCCAGGGGGAAAAGGCTATTTTAATTTCACTACGCATAAGAGCATTGTGTTTTGTGAATAATTTTTATTTTGAGTGAACAACATATGAGAGTGAGGATACCACCATCTTCTCAGTTCATCCGGCCTCCGATGGCCTCACCTGACCAGTGTTGCAGCCTTCTGATGGCCCTCCATGGGTATCTTCCTCTCCCATCCAGCCCACCCTCAGCCCTCTACCATCAGTCTTCTTGAAAAATATCTGCTTGTGTCCATCTGCCACTGACAGACCCTGTGACCCCCTCCCTTTGTCTCTGGGGATAGAGTCCAAACTGATTATTACATCTTCAAAGCCTATCACAGTCTGTTCTTCCCTGACTTGCTTCCCTAACGTCCACTCTCTTCCACGAATACTCCTGCTCAGCAATTGCCTTACTGTTCTCCAAACACGCTGCATGTTCTCTCCATTCTGTATTTTCATCCACTGAATGAATGCATATTCACTGTGGATCTGGCATGTGCCCGGAACTGTGCAAAGAGCTGGAATTAAGGACAGAGATGAGTAGGGCACAGCCCCTTACTGGCACTCACAGTCTCTTCATATGACTTTCTCTATGCCTGGAATGCCTGTACACTTCCCTTGCCTAGAAAATGGTCAGCTCAACATCCAGCTCCACAGTCACCTCAGCCATCAGCTCTTGCCAGCTCTCCTGGGCAGAGCCGTCCTGCCCCACTTTAGCCCTTGCTGCATCAAGCTGTAACTATTTGTTGTCAAGTCTGTCTCCCCACCTGGAAGGCAGATACGCATCACTGTGTACCTGAAGCTTCTGACATGGTATCCAGCATATAGTTGGTGCTCGTTAAAATGTTGGAGGACTAAACATACATACATACATATATATAATATATGTAATACCTACTATACTGATGCACATCTGCTTCATGTATATTAATTTGCCACCTAAACAAGATTTTTAACTCCTCAGGTCAAGAAATGCTCTTATATTGCCCTTCTACCCCCAAGGTGTCTAAGTAGACTGCTGAGAGTTTGGTAATAGGACACAATTTTGATGCATTGATTGATAGGCATAAACTCACTGGAGTGACTCACTTTGCCCTCTGCCACTCTAGTTTCAAGTACAAGTTCATCATCTGATGATTCAAGTTCATCGTATTTTGGGAAAAGAATAAAAGTCCAAAAAGCTCTACTCAGTTTACTCAGTCGATAACAGGGCTTATGTTTGTGGTTAAAGCAAATTATGAAATAATTGCAAATTTGGCAGAGGGGAAAGTATCCCTGAGGGCACAGGGATCTGGAATTTATTAAGCATGAATCCTCTGGGACATCAGGAGTAAGAATTTTCTGGTAAGGTCAACTCTAGAAGCATCTGTGCATTCAGCAAGACTTCGGTAAAGCGAGGGTGCTCATTTTCAACAAGGGAGGCAAGGCTAAAGAAAAGTAAACACACGTCATGCTCTCTAAGATTCTGAGGACAGTATCGCTTAATATAAGTTTTGAAATAAGTCAGATCTGTGTTTAAATCAAGTGCCTACGAGCAATTTTCTTAACCTTTCTGTGCTTCAGTTTCCTCATCTGTAGAACCAAGATAAAAAAAACCTACCTCACATGTTATTATAAGGATGAAATAAGACACCGGGTATTTTTAAAGTGCTTACTATTGTGCCTGGCATGTAGTATGTGCTCAGTAAATAGTAATTACTAAATATGACCTGGCCACACATCAAGTTTTTTAAAATTTGTTTTCAAATCAGTCAGTAAGTCAGCCTGAGGGATGGAAATTTCCATGAGGGTCTAGACACTTTGGTGTCTCAGGTTTCCATATGACTTGGTAGCTTCAAGGGTAAGGCATGAAGAGGGAAAAACATAATATTTATTTAATGGCACTTTTGAGAGTGAATTGTTTTTTAATTTTGGGGGTTATATAGTAGGTGTATATATTTATTGGGTATGTGAGATATTTTGATACAGGTATACAATGTATAATGAAAGTGCATTGTTCCTTAATCCCATGATTAAGAAAACAGATATAAATGAGGAAATAGATATTATCCCCATTTTACAGGAGAAACTGAGGTTATAGGACCTTCTCAAAACAAAATAAGTGGTGGCAGCAGGAGGATTTGAACTCAGTTCTATCTGACCACAGGTTCTTTCTGCCATCCCTGGCTTCTAACCTGCACCACCCCCTTTTCAGCCCCAGGGATAGTATACCTTGTCAGCCACTAGCTAAGGATTACCCTGAAATGTTTTAGGGTGCTCTTCTTACAATCCGCTTTTTTCACCTTGACCCTAATCTTAGCAAAAGCAGCATCTCCCTGGGCAGAGGGCAAAAAAGGGGTTCACGAGTCTCAATGGCTGCTAAGGTTCCTTTTGGTATGAAAATTTATGATTCTGACACCATGGAGAGCCACATTTCCTCTGTAAGCTCAGTTTTCTCATCCATCAAATGAGGGCCCTGAACTGCATCAGAGCATCTCAAGTTTCCCGTGAGCACTTGCCAGGAGGTGGTATGTATCGTGGCTGTGCACTCAGACGCAGGAGTCAGACTGCCTGGGTTGAATCCTGCTCTACTGTTCACTAGCTAGGTGACTTCTGGCAAGTTATTTACCCTGTCTGTGCCTCAGTTTCCTTATCTATAAAATGGAGATGTTCACAGGTCCATCAAAGGGTGGCTACAATAATTAAAAGCATTAACTGTATGTAAAGGGCTTAGTACATAGCTTGGAACACCCAGAACGCTACATAGCAGCATTTTACACTTAGAAAGAAGGGAGGGAACTAATCCTCTCAAGATCTCAGGAATAAAACTTTTGGCAGCCGATGCTAAACCGAGAATGTATTTGATATCTTCTCTCTTTCCTTAGAAATCCTTGTATGACTTACCTTCAAATTCCATGTATCTATATATGTTTAATATAACAAAACATTTTAAGGATTTTTTATTTAAAGCAGACACTCAAGTAGGAACTCCTTTGTTTATCTCATGGCCCTGGTACACCTGTGTGTGCTCACATCCAGTTTGAGAAAGATGGAAGTGAATGACTTCTAGAGTCCTTTTTGCTATGGTGTCTTTTAGTTCTGAGAATCACCAAACATCTGCACCTGTTCAGGCGCAGACTGAGGTGACCAGCTACCTGGTAGCCACTCATGTCACCAAACTGGCATAGAGATGCTAGAGCTGCCCGAGCTACAGTGAGAATTTTGCCTGAAGGCACAGGGAGAAGCAGAGCCTGGCTGCTCTAATTCTGTACCACTAGCCCATGCAGACTACATTTTCTGTTTCAAGGTAGATGAAGAGAAAATAAAGGAGGTTGGGAAGTAGAGAGGGGCAGGGATTAAAAAGAAGGGAAAAGCGCCTGCAGGATTTTTTGTTTGGATGTTAGGAAACAAGGAAAATGCACAAGTGGTCACAATCTTTGGGGGTCCTCCCATCTTCTACCATGTATATGCCCTGTGTAGCATTTGAAGGTAGACATCAAGACTCATTCTTTAACCCTGTTTAAGCATCCTGAGCAATGATGGTATTTGATGCCCCTTCCCTTATAAAAAGATTTAAATTTGTATAGCATTCAAGCAATATATTAGCAACACTCTAAATTCTAAAAGTAGAGAAATGATTAAATAAATCATACAACATCCATTGGCAAGTTATGGTGATAAGAATCAGCATAGTGGTTACCTCTGGGAGGTAAAGAGGTCTACTTGTTGAGTGGTGGGTTCCCAATGTGTTTTATTATCAAAATGTATACGTATATATGTGTGTGTTCTATGTAATCTTTTGCATATATGGTATACTTTATAATGACACATTTTTAAGAAGAAAGACCATATACCATTCGAGGTAACAAGAAAAAGGGCAAATTTCAAAAATGCATGCAATCTAAAATCATAACTATATTTTAAAATCAGGTACATGAGAAAAAAGATTAGAGGGAAACACATTACAGTGCTGACAGTGTTGAGATTGTGGGTAATATTTTTTTCTTGTCTGTTTCCCAAATTTTCATAATGACAAAAAAATTATAGTAAAATTTTCCCCAAAGAAATCTTTTATTTTCAAATCACTGTCACATCTACTATCTCATTTGATTCTTACAACAACCTAGGGGGAGTCAATGCTAAGTAGTTCCGTTTTATAGACTGGGAAACTAAGACATCATGTTTATGACTTGTATACTCACTGTATACTTACTCAGTTGACTGGAGGTAAACCTGTGAATGAATCCCAGGTCTCCTGAGTCCTACTAATCCCCTGACTTCCAGGACTTCATTTTGGATTCTGGGGTCTCCAGGATTTAATCTCTCAAATGGGAGTATCTGCCACCTGGGTTTTGGCCCTGTAGACCAAGGTAGATGTCTATGGTTGTTGATGACGGGCTACACGTAAGAAGTCCCCAGAGATGTAATCCATGCCTGGGGTGTTCTGCCATGCCCCTCTCTCACAAGGCACCTAGTCCATGGGGATGAAAACTCTTGGAAGTATTGGAGGTGGGAGAAGGACAGGCTGTGTTTAAGTTGGACAACATTTCTTAACTCTAGTTTTTGGAGGGGAAGAAAGGTTGCATAAATGGGTCTGTCCTTGTGGTATTCAGTGCCTTACCTATGATGTCTTCTCTCTCCCCATCTCTCTTAGGGTAAGTTGCCAGAGGCCCATAGGGTGGCTTTGGCAGAGGGTCCCCATTCAGGACCATCAGAGCTCAGTCCAAGGCTCCTCACTTCAGAAAAACTGGGAGCCTTAGAAAGGGGGAGTGCCTTGCTCAAGAATATCAAAGACAGAACAGATCCTGAACCCAAATCCCCTGCTCCTAGCCCAGGATACTTGGCAGGGCCACCCAGCATTGAGGAGAGCCCCAGGTGTGTGGTGGAGTTGCTGTGATGGGGAATGGGGACCGCTCTCATCGGTGTCTGCCTGGGCTCTCATTCCCACCCCCTTATGATTGTCATTCCTGGAGATCGCTCGACTTCATCCACTATTTGCCACTGACAAGGGGTACTGAATGAGTTCCTGGAGAGATTCAGGGGTACCTCAGAAAGCTTTTCTTGATTCATAATTAATTAACGATACCACTATTGAGGGCTGACTGGGTGCCACATCCTCAGAGAAATGTCACAACAATTTTACGCATTAGGCGCTATTGTTAGTGCCATTTTTCGTTTGAAGAAATTACTTACTTAAGGTGACACAGCATCTAAGTGCTGAATCCAGAATCCAAGTGCCTTTCACACTTTGGTGCCTACTGTGTGATGCTGCACCTGTTTCCTGACAATGCCCATTTTGGACGCTTTTAAACTAGCAATCCCCACATTCAAACTGACTTTGTAGAAAGAGTGGGCTTCAGAAACAGAATAAAGTATAAGAAAATCGACTCCACTCCCGTTCCAAAGCGAAGAAGTAGGTTGAGCCAGGCAGACAGGGCTGCTAGTACTCTGCCGCTTCTCTGGCGGATCTTATCTTGTGTTTCTAGCATTCTGGGCGCGAATACAGTCTTCGGGTATATAGAACAGAGTAATGGGGCAGAGGAATGTGGGAAGGGATTGTGCACTGAACTAAGAAACTGCTAGAACTATTAAATATCTCGAAATTTTTTTTTTTTTTTGCGTTGGTTCCCTGCAATGTTTTTCTGTTTAGATTTGGTTGCCACGAGTGGGCTGTTTTTAATTACCTAGTTCCTTCCCCTCCCCTTTTAATTTTTTCCCTTCCTTTTGCACATGTCCCAGCATGAAGTCTCCAACTCTTATCTCATGCAGCAAAGCATACCAAGGCTGATCTGAATGTGGATTCCCCAGGCTGTTCACCAGCATAAAACCTCAGCAATCTTCAAGTCTCTGCTTAACCCTCTTTCATTAAGGATTAACCCCTGAAATCACCCTAAACAGGGCTTCCTTCTAAGGCAAGACAGCCATTCTTTGGTTTGCGTCGAGAGGAGTTGTGGTGTGGAAAGTTTTTCTGTGCCCTCCTCTGCATGGCACTGCCTGTGTGTGTGCTGAGAGTGTGCACACTGGACATTGGTGGCATTAACTTAAGTCAGGGTAAAATGAGGATGCAAAGGACTCAGATGTTGATCACTCTCCTGTGGCAAAGACCTCAGGGGCTCTGCCTTGCTCTGTTCTTTTCCAGTCTCTCAATTCAGCAGGCATTTCACGGTTCTCCTGGGGGCTGAGGGGAGGGAGGCAGGCAGCAGTTTTTGTTTTCCTTGGATAAGAGTTTCATTCAAGTGGGAGTGGACTTAGTTCTCTGTCAAGATTCTTATCACTTTTAGGGTTTAGAATGTCAGGATCAGACTTCTGTGAACAGTGGACAGCATTTCTATCCAGGTGTAACTTGGAGATTCCAAACTAAGAGTAATTAGAATGAAGCAAGATTGATAAAAGGAACTGGAGGCACAATGGTAATAAAAATAACCCGACCAGGGTGTGAGGGGCTTCTCCCCCCACCCCAATTACCCTTCCCTTCCCAAGGCAGAGCCCCTGAGGTTTTGTGGAGGCCGGTCTGGCTGTTTATGTACTTGACGACCTAACTGGAATTTCCCCTTAAGGACGGGACCAGATCTCCACAGATTTGGCTTGGGTGTCTTAATGGAATCATAGTTCAACCTGTAAACTGGTGAAAGATTTCTGTTTCACAGCAGAAAAAGAGTAAAAAGCTTCACGTGTTCTCCCTCCTCTCCTTGCTTCACTTCATAATGGTGCTATTTATTCCAGGACAATCTATAAGTAGATAAAATAGCTAAGTAGAGATACCAAATAACTTCATTCAAATGCACAAACACTCCTCCATCTAATCCCGCCCGGTGTTCTCAGGGTTGCTCCGACACGCCCGGGGTTTACCTGCGCGCACTCCAGCGGGAGGGCGGGTTGCGGAGGTGTGCTGCGCGGCGCGCGGGGGTGAGGGCGTGGGAGCGGAGGGTGGGGCCGGGAGAGCCGTTACCAGGGCAAAAAGTAAAGCGAAAACATCCGCCCTGCACTTCCCGCGCGACGCCGCTGGAAATCGGGTCAGGTGCAGAGCAGGATCTCTGAGGATCCCGCGTGGAACCCCAGGGCTCCAGGGCCCGCCGGGGCGCAAAGACTTCCGAGGCCGCCCTCCGCGTGTTCCCAGGCCCCTGGGGAGAGGGGTGCTCTGAGTGAGGTCGGGCTTGGGGCGAGGAACCCCGGTGGGGGGGAACTGGGGACTTCAAGTGAGACCTGGCCTCCAGACACCTCTAGTTTCTACCCCAAATTACCAAACTATGACCTTCGGCCGCCTCTCTCCCAGTGGCAGGTGGAAAGGAGGTGTTTCTGCCCTTCGCCGTGCCCCCACACCCTTCAGCCGCGCAAGTCTCCCTCCCAGGCAGGTGAGAAAGTCCCGGGCCACACTTGTGTCCACAAAGAGTCATCCACAGGCAGTCAAGAAGGTTCCTGGTTCTGCCACTCTCTGAGCAGAAACTGTTGGGGTCGGGGAATAAGAATCAGGAAATCGTTTTTAAGGTTCAAACCCAGTTCTGCTGAGGTCTCAGCTCGAATCTCGGCTATGGGGCCCCGCCTTTCCCACCACCCTGGCTTGAGGGCAGAGGGGATTTCTGCTGCGGGTTCCGCCTGTGGTCAGTGCGTCCCCATTCCGGGCCTTCTGGTCCCAATCCAGTAGGCTCTGGGAGCAAAAGAACACGTGAAAGCTGAAGATGGGTTTTCCCTAAATATTGCCTGAGAGCGGGGCGACCCCCAGGCCTGGACAGGTTCGCGAACCCCAAAGCACCTTCTCTTTCCCCCTCGTCCTGGCCGCTGGCTTCCGCCCCCTCCTACGCGCCCACCGGGTTGCCTCTGATTCCTCCGGGACTCTGATCTTTTCACGCTCTTGTTGGTTTCACTGAGACGTTCTTGTCAATTTCAAACGCTTTGTGATTGAAAAAAAAAAGAAGAAGAAAAATCGAACCGATACTGTCCT
Source organism: Piliocolobus tephrosceles (assembly GCF_002776525.5). Classification (NCBI taxonomy): domain Eukaryota; kingdom Metazoa; phylum Chordata; class Mammalia; order Primates; family Cercopithecidae; genus Piliocolobus; species Piliocolobus tephrosceles. The sequence continues at coordinate 69,410,502 of NC_045434.1, forward strand.
ACCACTAGCCCTAGTCTCGGAGCCCGGAGCTATCCTGCGTGTGCGTCTATGTGGAGGGTCCGGGGCCGCGGGCTCCGGCGCACGGTGCCAGCCGAGGGCTGCCCTCCTCTTTTGTGTTAACCGGCGGGCTTCTCGTAGTCCCCGCCGCGGAGGTCACACCCGGCGGGTAACGGCGTGGATACACCGAAGGGTGACTTTGGACACCTTCCCCACATCACAGACTAACGCTTCTGCCCCTACTCTGTCCCTGCTAGAGAAGTAGGAGGCCAGTGGGGGAGGGGGTATTTTCCTGAAGCTCCAGAAAATGACCACGCATTTTAGAGAAAGGTCGTGCCCGCTTCCCAGCCTCACCTAGTCTGGGCTGGGGCCGGGACCCGCCTCCCCACCTTCCCCGCCCCCCCGCTCCTCAACCTAGCGGAGGGAGAGATGCCAGCGCGGTGGAGTCATGCCGCTGGCTTGGGCACCATTGGTCATGCCTGGAACACGCAGCAGCGAGTACGCACATCTGGCGGCTATCCCAGGCGACTCCGGTCCTGATATGGAGAGAGAGGGCGGGCTGGTGTGTGTCTCAGTGAGCGAGGCTGGGGGAACGCGCCTCGGCTGGCTCCTCCCCGAACTTGCATCACCAGTGCCCCCCCATCTCCACCCGCCTTCCGCCCCGCCTTGGCCCCTCCCCCACCCCTTCCTCCGCTCGGTTCGGCCGGTTCTCCCGGGAAGCTATTAATAGCATTACGTCAGCCTGGGACTGGCAACACGGAGTAAACGACCGCTCCGCCAGCCTGAGGGCTATAAAAGGGGTGATGCAACGCTCTCCAAGCCACAGTCGCACGCAGCCAGGCGCGCACTGCACAGCTCTCTTCTCTCGCCGCCGCCCGAGCGCACCCTTCAGCCCGCGCGCCGGCCGTGAGTCCTTGGTGCTCGCCCGCCGGCCAGACAAACAGCCCGCCCGACCCCTTCCCGACCCTGCCCGTCCTCCGGACCCTGGCCGCCCCGAGCGGAGCCTGGAGGTGAGCGCTGGAAGCCAAGGGAGTGAGCGCGACGAGGGCGGCTTGCCTTCATTCCCTTCGCGCCCCTCTAAGTAACCAGTCCGCCGACCCCTGACCCACCCCAGATCCGCGCCCCTAGTCTCCGGCTTGGAAATAACTCTGGCTTGAACTTCTTCTAAGCCACCGCTGCTCCTCGGCACTTCGAAAAGTTTCCCGCAAAGCGAAAGAACTAACTTTCTCTTTTGACTTGGGGCGCGAAAGGTTCCTGGTGACGGAGGTCGGGCGTCCACTCTGCCGCCAGCCTGGAGCGCCGCTTCTCTCCGCAGACGGCGCTGGCTTGCCGGGCTGGGAGAGGGCGTGAGGTGGGTGGGCGGGTGCGCTGGGGTGTCCGAGGCTGCCCAGCTCGCCGTCCCGCTGCATCCCTCGCTTCGAGACACGGCACTGAGGGAGCCGATCCTTCCCTGGGTCGGCAGAGAGGCACGAAGGCCGGAGGCTTGCGGGAGGGCTGCCCCACGCGCCGAGAGGAATGAATGGGGAAGGGGTAGGAGGGCGGGCGGCGTCGCGTGCGCGGCCGCTGGGGGTCGCCCTGGGCACCCCGGAGCGCTGGCGGCAGGACAGTGAAAGCAACCCGGAGAAACAGTTAGCTGGGATAAGTTTGGAAGTGGAGAGCGCTGGTGTCGCGCTGTCCCAGGGCGGACGACGGGAAGGGCTCCCGGCACCAGTTGGTGTCTGGAACCCGAGCCCGGGACTCCCACACACCTGGGACTCTCACTCTGGCTTTTCCCTCGGCGGGTCCGCGGGAGACCCACCGTGGCGGGGAAGCGAGGGTGTGGAGCCAGTTGTGCAGATATTTGAGAGAATGGCTTTGTGGTCTAGTGCCAGGACTCTGAGCGCTTACACTGCAATCGATGTCGTTGAGCCTCAGTATGCCGAGCCGGGAAATAAGGGCACATGGGCAGTACCGGCCCCCTCTGCGTGTTGGAGGGCACAATGCAGTGGTTGAACCAGATAACTGCTAAGGTCCTTTCTGTCTGCAGATTTTCAGATTCTGGAGTGGTGTAGTGGGAAGAAAAGGAGCCAGTGAGGGGACTTGAATGGTTTGGGTCTCTATCTAATGTCATTGACCGGTGTCCAGACAGTGGGGGAAAGGGGACTTTTCTGCAGGGCATCTTTTCCCTCACCAGTTTTCTTTCCACTGGATTCCTTCTCCTTCTCTGTTCCCCCACCCCGTTTTCGTCTCTCATCTACTTCCTTTCCTCCTAAACATTTTCTATTTCCTAATTTCACTGCATAGGTCACATATGCTTTCTTACAAATAAAATAGTTGCTAAATCCTTGATGAAGCCAGAAAAAAAAAAAAGGAGAGCCAGAAAATCTGGATGTTCTCTCAATGTACCCCTTTCGTTGTAGGTGACAGTCATATCTTCTGTTGGAAGTTTCTGTCTCCACAACTTAAAGTGAAGGCAAAAAATTGGTATTACTGTCCCCGTTGTTTTGCAGTTAGCATTGGTTGTAGAATAATGCTACAGCATACAGGCTCCTGCTTTGAGGATATCCTGGTCAAAGATGGGATGAGGTGAGGATTGCAGTTACTGTCAGAACAGTTTCAGAGACAGCAAAGAAGGCAGCACCCCACGCCCGCAGTGGGGATAAGATACAGCACCCAGCATCTGTGACAGTGCTGGGAGCCTTCTTTTTCTCTCTCTCTTCCTCCTTGCCCTTTAGCCATTATAGAATTCCTTTCTCTCCATGGCCCTTTTCTTTGATAGCCCCTCCCTGCCTCAGTCCTGTCAAAGTCTCCTCTGCGGTTGGTACCAAGTTCCAGGACTCCTGACCCCTTATCTACCTGGCTAATGGCTCTGTTCTCTGGTTGCCTTGTTGGTTGATCCCTTGAGGTGGTGATACCTATTGGTGATGGACCAAAATGAGCGGTTGGTGGGCGGTCAGCAGCTTGGCATGGGATGGGCCACTCACCAGCTTTATGACCTTAGGCAAGTCATTTTTACCTCCCTGGACCAGTGTACTCATTACAAAATGAAAATCTGACCTAGATGATTCTATATTGAGAGGGCGTGATTTCCATTAGATAGAGTCCATGATTCCTTTCTTTTTAAAATTGGCTGGGCATGGGACAAGGCCAGTGGCTTCAAGTGTTACCCAGCCAGGGGAGGAGGAAGGACATAGTCAAGATGCCACAGAAGCTTTCCAAGGGAGAAATGGTTTATAAGTGAGAATTGGTTTTCTTTCAAATATGTAATGGAGAAATGCTGGTGTCAGCAAATAGTGGGGTGACATCTACCTGGTCTGTGAAGAACCTGGGGTCAATCAGAGTACAAAAAAGGCTCTGAATGACCTGAATTTCTTGAAGGTTTTAGTTAATTCCTCACTAACAGGGCTTTATTGAATTGATAACAACAGAATGAGTTTTTCCTGAAATGGAGAAGATGGAGTCACAGTAATAATGACTACCCAGTGTGTATGTAAATCTCATATATCCTTCTTAACAGCCCTTTGGGGCAGGCGGTTTTGATCTCAAATTACAGAGGAGGAGAATGAGAGGCCCAGAAAGCCTAAGTGATTTGTTGGTGAGTGCTTAGTTTGTGAGTGGCACTGATAGGTTTAGAAACATTGTCTCTGGCCCTTGATGCCCAGCTTTGCACCTACAATCTTCAAGAGGTCTGGGAGGAAGACCAAGATATGAAGAGTTAGTGAAAGGCCAGTATTGGCTTCCTAGTAACATAAGATGGTTAGCGAGCAATGCTTAGTGGAAAGAGGATGAAAATTAAAAGTGAAAATTCAATGTAGCTGTAGCTACTAGGAAATAAAAATCTGGGAGCTGAATTTCCAGTTAAAGGAATACATGAGTAAAGTTTCACTTTCTTGAAAATGATGAAACTACCAATGATACAACATGATTTCTGATCGGAAATAATCAAGCAGAAACAAAATGCAAGTTCTTGGTAGCAAGTCTGAACAATTTTATGATCAGCATAGAAAGTCAACTCTGATCTGAGTTCCCCAAACAATTTTTTTCCAGGATCAGGATGTTTGAGGATCTCAACTTTCTGAAAAATTGTCTGACGATTTAACTTCATTTCCTTGTGGGGACACAGCCTGAGTCTAGGCTGAATCATAACTCAAGAGACTGAGTAAAGGAATAACTAGAAAGTATCCCAAGAAGTTAAGCTTTAGCCTAGTGCCAAGAAAACCCAGATCTCTACAGATACATCTGTTTTATTTTCTGAAAGACTTTTAACATTTTTACAACCATTTCTGTCCCCAAGTAAGCCCACCCAATGTTTTCCATAAAAGCATTCCATACCACTGACATTCTTCAGCTTCTTTCATTGGGACTGCTGACTTTACATAAGAAGAAGGGTCGGGAATGGGAGTCACAAATAGCAGACCCCAAGCCCTGAGAGCTCATTAATAAACCTAGTTGGGTGGCGAAATGGAACTACAGTCTACTGCAGTGAAATTCTAAGTACCCGTGTAGAAGGGAGCCATTCAGGCCTCCGATCAAAGACTAGCCCAGTGGTAGCTCTGAATGTCATCCCTGAATCACTGGGTTTTTAATAAAGTTGGAAAGGGCAGGGAAACATGAATACATGGGAGAATCTTAAGCCTCTGGCTTTAGAAGTCTGGTTTCTCAGAGTTTATTGCCTGACAGTGACAAGTATCCTCCCAGCATCCTAAGATTATAGGATTAAATTGAGAGAAGAACTTCAGTTCTGACTCATGACACAGGGCTTTGGGAAAAGAATTACATATATAGCCTGGGTTTCTTTGACTAGTCAAGGGCAGCTTTCATTGGCCTGGAAGTCTTGCCTCCATTGGTGTATGTTAGATCTCCAGGGGGAGTTGAAGTCAGGGTATTCTATTCAGAAGCCTTTGAGATCAAAGAGGGTGACCAGCCACCCTCCCTCCTGGACCCCACAGAGCCTCTGTCAGAGAGCCAGCCCTGGGCTGGAGAGATCTCTGGGAGGCCTAGTAATCATGGAGCTCCTGGCCAAAGGAATGTTTTCCAGGGCATATTCATGTATTAGTTCCTCAGTTCCTCATAGGATATTATGGGAAAATAGGGTGATTGTTACAAGCCATCTTTAACAGAGGAGAAAAAGCCACTGGGAGGTACAATGATAACACATAATGGAGTCAGTGGGCTTCAGATTTTCATCTTCTGACCCCAGTATGAGAATTTTGTGGATAAGAGACCCACTTGCTCACACTCCCAGAGGCCAGGGAGCAAGCAGCCTGGGTGTGCACCCTGACATAAAGATTAGCAGTTCATTAAACAGAGTTCAAGTTATCCCCAGGAATCTTTACTTAGCCTCGCCTCCATCACTTCGTTTCCAGGCCTCCCACCTACCTTAAGGCCTGCCCCCCCAAATATTTGCTCAGGTTTTTTGTTTTGTTTGTGCAATATAACATAATACTGCTTTGTTTTTGTAATGTATAATAATATTCGTTCGTTTTTTGCAATGTACAAATTAAGGGCATGAATCCTGGAGCCAAACTAACTTAATTCCAAATCCTGATGCTGCCCCATATTAATTCTGTGACTTTGGACAAATGACTTAGTTTGTCTAAACCTCAGTTATCTCATCTATAAAAGGGGGCTAAATCCTAACTCACTGGGTTCTCATGAGGGTTAAATGAGATAGTGCCCCTAAGGCTTCTGATATGAAGGAGGCACTCCTTAAATGTTTGAGACTTGCCAGAGGGCTTCTTCTCTGTCTGGACTGTGCTAATGACCACAGACTCCCCGGTGAGAGGAATGCCCAGACCACGCTCATTCTACACTCATCCCTATACTCATTGCCACTTGGGAACCAACTGTAGGGAGGAGGGGGAATGGCCACTGCTGGAGGGAGTACACAGCAGGCCAAGACTTATGGGGCACTCTTCCAAATTGGGTCCATGTAACTGTCACTACTTCTACTCTTTCTTTTCCTTTTGTCATCCTTTTGGGTTCACTGAGCTATAGAATAATAGAGGGAGATGAATTTAGCAACTACATTGCTGAAGCTTCTCCCCCAGAAGTTGAGCCCAAGAAATGGGAATGAGAAAAGTAACCTTGGACTATGGGGGGCACTTGATTTGATGGCCCCATCCCCACTTCATTTATTCAGTTGGCCAGTGAGGCATGGCGAGTCAGGTGCTGGGCCAGGCTCTGGGTAAAGCAATGGTGTAGACTCAATGCTTGCATTGGAGGAGCTCTCAGTCATTTACCAGACACAGACTGGGTCCTAGAGAGCTGAAGTGACTGGCTCAAGTCACTGCTCTTTAGTGCCAGAGCCAACCCCAGGGTTCTTTGTCCCCACACCCAGCCTAAGTTTCTGCCTACACCACAGGTCTGAACAACTCCCCCACAATACGGCACCTTACTTTTCTTTAAGGCCTTTTGCTTTGCCAGCTTTAACCTTAAGAATCCACCTCCCCATCCCCTGCCAAAGTCTGGGGTGAAGAAACGCACCTGGCTACAGTTACCTTTCTCATTCCCATTGCTTGGGCCCAACTTCCGGGAGAGAAGCTTCAGAGATGTATTTGCTAAATTCAAGGATTCCCCACTTTTTGCTTTTACTTCCACTCACTGATAGTTTCAACTTGATGTCAAGCCTCTTTGCAAAAGAGACTGCAAATGAGGTTACTCATGATTTTTAAAATGGCCTTACTGATTTTTAAAAACTGTTCTTCCTCTTTCAGGACTGTTTAAAGCCACATTTGCACATAGGCACACCAGCCAAAACTCATAGCTCTTGTGAATTCAGAGTAGCCTGAAACATCATCCCTTATAAACTTCAAATAAGCATTTTGTTCATGTCACTGAGCTGTGTGTATTTTAAGAACCTGTTTTACTTAAGATGAGGATGGCACGAAACAAAAACAAAACAGAAACCCAAGGGCTTATGGGACTTTTCTCTGAGGGTGGGGTTCTGGTGTTGGAGGTCTGGTGGAGGAAAGGGACTTGATCCCATGCCCCAGAGCCCCTGAAACAGTTTGGGTTTCAATGTGTCTTTCAGCAAAATGATGCTTCAACACCCAGGCCAGGTCTCTGCCTCGGAAGTGAGTGCTTCTGCCATCGTCCCCTGCCTGTCCCCTCCTGGGTCACTGGTGTTTGAGGATTTTGCTAACTTGACGCCCTTTGTCAAGGAAGAGCTGAGGTTTGCCATCCAGAACAAGCACCTCTGCCACCGGATGTCCTCTGCGCTGGAGTCAGTCACGGTCAGTGACAGACCCCTTGGGGTGTCTGTCACAAAAGCTGAGGTGGGTTCTAACCACAGGTGTTCATTCTTTTAGCACATGTTTTGCTCACAGCCACTGTGTGTTGGGCATGTTCTAGGCAGGGGGCTGTTGTTGAGAGTGAAACAAACGAAACCCCTGCCCTCAGGGAGCTTACCTTCTCCTGGGAGGAGACAGACAATACATAACATGTAAATACATTAAGAGATGAGTGCAAAGGAGAAAAAAGCAGGGAGTGAGGCAGAGAGAACAGGTAGGGTGGGGTTGGTGGGTTTAAAAACTTTTCAAGCCAGGCATGGTGGCCCACACCTGTAATCCCAGCACTTTGGGAGGCCAAAGTGGGATTATCGCTTGAGTCCAGGAGTTTGAGACCAGCCTGGGCAACACAATGAGACCCAATCTCTATAAAAATATTAGCTGGGCAGGGTGGTACATGCCTGTAGTCTCATCCACTTGAGAGGCTGAGGTGGGAGGGCCACTTGAGTCCAGGAGGTTGAGGTTGCAATGAGCCATGATCACCTCACTGTAGTCCAGCCTGGGTGACGGAATAAGACTCATTTTGCTTTTAGAGACGGTGTTGCTCCATCACCCAGGCTGGGGTGCAGTGGGGTGATCACGGCTCATTGTAGCCTCAATCTCCTGGGCTCAAGCCATCCTCCTGCTTTAGCCTCCCAAAACACTGGGATCACAGGCATGAGCCATTGCACCCAGCTGGGGGTGCTGTTTTAAATTAGGAAGTCAGGGAAGGGGCTGGGCGCGGTGGCTCAAGCCTGTAATCCCAGCACTTTGGGAGGCCGAGACGGGCGGATCACGAGGTCAGGAGATCGAGACCATCCTGGCTAACACAGTGAAACCCCGTCTCTACTAAAAAATACAAAAAACTAGCCAGGCGACGTGGCGGGCGCCTGTAGTCCCAGCTACTCAGGAGGCTGAGGCAGGAGAATGGCGTAAACCCAGGAGGCGGAGCTTGCAGTGAGCTGAGATCCGGCCACTGCACTCCAGCCTGGGCGACAGAGCAAGACTCCGTCTCAAAAAAAAAAAAAAGGAAGTCAGGGAAGGATTCACTGATAGTGGCTTTTGAGCAGAGGTCAAAAGGAAAGGAAGAAGGAAAAAGGAGAGGGTAGAAGTCATGTGGGTATCTGGTAAAAGAAATTAAGGGCACTGAGGTGGGAGTATTGGTGCCTGGTGGGCTGTGCAGTGGGGCAGAGTATGGGGGCGGGAGAAAAATAGGGGCTGGTCATATTGGGTCTTACAGACTATTGTTGTATAGATGTGGCCCTGTGCTCAGAGTGAGGTGGGAAACCACAGAAGGGTTTTGAGCAGAGAAGCAACAAGATTCAACACACACACACACGCACATTTTTTTTTAGATAGAGTCTTGCTCTGTCACCCAGGCTGGAGTGCAGTAGCATGATCTTGGCTCACTGCAACCTCTGCCTCCCAGGTTTAAGCAATTCTCATACTTCAGCCTCCCAAATAGCTGGGATTACAGGTGCCCACCACATGTCTGGCTATTTTTTGTATTTTTTTAGTAGAGATGGGGTTTCTCCTTGTTGGCCAGGCTGGTCTCGAACTCCTGACCTCAGGTGATCCACCTGCCTCAACCTCCCAAAGTGCTGGGATTACAGGCGTGAGCCACCACGCCCAGCCTTGATTTATATTTTTAAATAATCACCCTGGCTGTCATGTTGAGAATGGGCAGTAGGGGCAAGACAGAAGCTGAGTGCACAGAAAGGAGGCTGTGGCAGGAATCCACATGAGTGGGTGTGGTGGGGGGCTGCGTCAGGAGGGAGCAGTGCAGGTACGGAGAAGTGGTTGGCTTTGGATCTGACTTGAAGGTAAAGCTGATTTGCTGATAGATTGGATGTGGGGTATGAGAGAAGGGGAAGACTCAAGGGTGACTGAGTTTTCTGACCAGCACAGCTGTAAGAATGGAGCGTCCATTTGCTGCTGAGATTTGGGATTATAGGGGTTAGGGTGGTGGCAAGAGCAGGAGATCTGTCCTATTCTGCACCCGTATGGAGATGTCAAGCAGGCAGTTGAATATGTGAGTCTGGAGTTCAGAGGAGAGTCTGGGCTAGAGATAATAGAGTTGGAAATTATCAGCATATAGATGGCACTTAAAAGCCATGAGTCAGGATGAGGCCACCTTCTGTGTCCAATTGTTCTGAAGAAGCATGGAGTGTGGTGGTCCCTATTTTTATCACTACTAAGACCCAAGCACCCAGACAGTAGAGCAAGGACCAGGCAGCCTGCCCCACCCTTCCCTGTAGCAATGTTCACAGCCTTGGGACCAGGTGTTGCTCCAAGTTCACTTCTGCCTTACACACTTGCACTGTTCCACACTTGGCAACCTTGCATAAGACCCCTGGAATAATAAACATGGTGAGAAGTCTGGAAGGCGGCTTCTGGTGATGTCATAGTGGCTTAAGGATGTCAGAGCTGAGGTGCCACCATTTTATTGGCCTTTTCCTCGTGGTGGCAAGTGGAAGTGTTTCACACTTACTAAACTGGCATGACTGCAGCCTTTGGGCAAGGAGTAGTGAGACTGACCTAAAAGATGGTCCTAGTTCACCACTTGCAGGTGGCACCCCAGCATGGGCCGATTAATGCCACTTTGGTTGGGAATGGGCTTAGGTGCCTTCTCTGCAGGAGCATCATGGGCTTCTCCCAGATTTGGGAAGCTGGTGCTCTGATGCTCCAGGTGAAGTCAGAGGTGAATGGGGTTTGCCCTTGGGTCTTGATCGAAGAAGAGGCTGGGAGAGGGTGGCTAGGTGATGATCCTGAGGTCATTCCTGGTTCCCAAAGAAAGGAGATGTTTACCAAACAGAATCTGTTTTGGCTTTAAATGATTACAGTTAGTACCAATAGTTATCAATTTGCATATTATCCTCATCTCAAAATCCAAATGCATTTTCAAAATTGGCTAACTTTTAATTTACTAATATATTGCTGGTATAATTTTAACTTTGACTTTTGTTCTTCACTCACGTCTGTGTGTGTGTGTGTGTGTGTGTAGGGGTTTTCACACAAAAGTCTAGAGCTTTATTTTTTCGGGGTCCTTTAGCGCTAGCACTGGACCTTGTCTGCCAGCTTTTGCTGGCAGTAAAAGGCAGTGTATTTGAGATAGGTGGCATTTCTTACTACCCTTTAAATGTGTCCCTTTTGGATTTTATAGGTAGCCCCTGAAGAAGATGAAAGGAAAAAGAGGCGGCGAGAAAGAAATAAGATTGCAGCCGCCAAGTGCAGAAACAAGAAGAAGGAGAAGACGGAGTGCCTGCAGAAAGTAAGTGCCTTCTAGCCTTCCCCTTCCTCTCGCTCATGCCTGTCCTCACCAGCTTCATGTGGCTATCAGAAGAAGAGTTAGAAAACCCCTTACCTGGTTATAATTTCCCAAGAAGGGCCTTGTAGCTGGTAGCAGAAATGCCAGTTGCAGAATAAGGAGGTGGCAAAGCAGTAAACACAATGGATGTGACTGGATGTATAAAAGCAGGTGTGTGAATTCATCTGATGCCCGACTCCCAGCAGCCTCGGCCGGTTCATACATGTCCATCAGCTTCCAGGCTGCAGGACATGCCAACCCAGTTAAAGAGGCTTCACTTGACTGTTTTCCTGAGAAAAGGAAGCTGCCAGCTCTCATTTGGCTCACTATGAAAAGCCCTTAATTAATCTCTTCAAACAAGTAATTTCCTTAATCCACAAGCAGTGGTTACATTTGCTTTGCATTCTTGTCTGGTTCCTAACTCTACAGTCCTTCTCCCTGGCTTAGCCAGCAAGCTGAGCCCCTGGCTGCGTTCAGCCGGCCCGCCTTGAACGCACTAGGGGATGTTGGATATTGCTTTTGTGGGTAGGCAGGGTGGCCGATGGTGCCCAGCAGTCTTTCCAGTGGTTGTGTCCCTCCTCCAAATGTGGTTAGGCCAGGGCAGAGTCTTAACCCAGGTCCCACAGATCCCCAAAGGGTTATGTTGATTGCTTCAGGGGATCAGTGAAAATTAGGGAATTTCATGTGTTGCCATGTACATTTCTTTCTGGGGAGATGAGCTTCTCATTGAGATCTGTGACTCAGAATCGACTAAGCCTCTATGAGTCTGGATTTCTCCCCAGCTCCCAAGGCCCTTTTGGGTTCCAGAAGACCTGCATATGGGCTGTGGATTCATGCAAATGAGGTATCTGAACTATTGGTTCCTCTGCAGCTTCAGTATTAGTAGAGTCACAGGCTGCCTCTGTGGCATCACCAGGGCTTCTCTGAAGAAGAGGGTCTGCATTTTCCTAAACCTAGTGCTGCTCTCCCATCTCCCATCTTCCTCTCCCAGCTTGATGGGTCCCAGGGTGTCCCAGGTGCACCCCTGCATCCAGGCAGCAGTCCAGGCCACTCCCTCCTCACTGGCCCTTGGCTCCTTTCTTGATGCCTCTGTTGCTTGTCCCCCAGGAGTCAGAGAAGCTGGAAAGTGTGAATGCTGAACTGAAGGCTCAGATTGAGGAACTCAAGAATGAGAAGCAGCATTTGATATACATGCTCAACCTTCATCGGCCCACGTGTATTGTCCGGGCTCAGAATGGGAGGACTCCAGAAGATGAGAGAAACCTCTTTATCCAACAGATAAAAGAAGGAACATTGCAGAGCTAAGCAGCCGTGGTATGGGGGCAACTGGGGAGTCCTCATTGAATCCTCATTTTATACCCAAAACCCTGAAGCCATTGGAGAGCTGTCTTCCTGTGTACCTCTAGAATCCCAGCAGCAGAGAACCAACAAGGCGGGAGGTCCTGAAATGACTCAGTGGGCCCTTCCCATTCTGCCCCAGAGTGGGTCTCGGACCAGGGCAAGTGCATCCTTGCCTCAACTCCAGGATTTAGGCCTTAACACGCTGGCCATTCTTATGTTCCAGATGGCCCCCAGCTAGTGTCCTGCCTGCCTTTCATCTGGATTCTACAAAAAACCAGGATGCCCACCCTTAGGATTCATGCAGAAGTGTGTGTACCTTGGGTGGGAGGGATGGGGCCATCTCCTTCACCGTGGCTACCATTGTCACTCGTAGGGGATGTGGAGTGAGAACAGCATTTAGTGAAGTTGTGCAATGGCCAAGGTTGTGCTTTCTAGCAAATATGCTGTTATGTCCAGAAATTCTGTGTGCGAGAAAACTAGGCAATGTGCTCTTTTGATGTTTGTGTCACACAACACTGAAGTGACTTTTATATGCTTTTTCTCAGATCTGGTTTCTAAGAGTTTTGGGGGGGTGCGGGGCTGTCACCACGCGCAGTGTCTCAAGATATTCAGGTGGCCAGAAGAGCTTTTCAGCCCCTGGAGAACAGAATTCTCCCAGTGTTAACACAAAATCCATGGACAGCATGATGGCAGGTCCTCTGTTGCAAACTCAGTTCCAAAGTCACAGGAAGAAAGCAGAAAGTTCAACTTCCAAAGGGTTAGGACTCTCCACTCAATGACTTAGGTCAGGAGTTGTGTCTAGGCTGGAAAAGCCAAAGAATATTCCATTTTCCTTTCCTTGTGGTTAAAAACCACAGTCAGTGGAGACATATTTGGAAACCCCAGTCAGTGGAGCCTAGGTGGTGCCCAGGCTTCAGCATTATTGGATGTCAATAGCATTGTTTTTGTCATGTAGCTGTTTTAAGAAATCTGGCCCAGGGCATTTGCAGCTGTGAGAAGTCACTCACACTGGCCACAAGGATGCTGGCTACTGTCTGTTAAAATTCTGATGTTTCTGTGAAATTCTCAGAGTGTTTAATTGTACTCAATAATATCATTACAATTTTCTGTAAGAGAAAATATTACTTATTTATCCTAGTATTCCTAACCTGACAGAATAATAAATATTGGAACCAAGACATGGTAAACACATGTTGTGTTGGTTTCTGTTCATTTAAATCTGTTGGTTGTTGAGATCTAGCCATTCCCTGCCTTTCCCCCCCCCATTATGGGGGGTGCCTAGCTTTAAACTTCTCCAGATGTCATCCTTTGCTCTTTGGGGCATCCCTAGATGGGATAGTTGACTTTCAGTCTTGTTCCTTAGTCTCGGGCACCTTATGCTCAATTTCTCATTGACAAACCCTGAAACATGGCACCAAACATATCCTTTAGATCAACAGTTTGGTGTTTAGAATGTTTATATAAAATCTGAATTGCTAGATACCTTAATTATTTTCTCAGAATGTACAAACACCTGAAACATACACCTGCTGTTCAGCTTGAACCTTTGACCCCTAACATTCTGCCACAGAACTCCTCTCAGAGAATTACTCACTTGAGTTACATCTGTTATGTCTAAATGTGTGTCTCATTGTTGGCAAACACATATCAGAAAAGAATGGGAAGGGGTACTGGAGGAAAAAAGAGATAACCATTTTAGACAAATGGGTGTGATAATTCAAAGAAAGGTATTCCACTGAATTTCCTGGAATTTCCAGGGCATATGATTCCTTAGGCCTGCAAGAGAGCCAGGCCCCCTTGCTTTTTGTGCTTCTCTATAACATTCACAGGCTAGACATAAAAACTGGCCACTTGCCACTGGTGCCATTCTTCAGAGAGGCACTGTCTTCGTTAAATGTCAGATTCATTCGTGCGAATTCTGTGCCTACTTCTTTGACCTCATGTATGGTTCCTTTAAATGATCACTTACGACATAGGTGTCTTCATTTTACTCTCTTAATCGCACATCAGGGGTCTTTCCTAACCTGTCAAGAGCCATCTGATGTTAATGCCATTCACCACTTCTTTCAGGAGATAATCTATGTTCCTTTTCTTGGTGGAGGGGAAAATGTCCCTTGCATTTACCTTCTAGTTATGGGTAGAGGCACCAGCCACCAGCCATTATGAAACACAAGACAATTTGTAAGCTGCCATGGACAACAATGGATTAGAGAGGAAGGAAGTTGGGTGGCTATGGCAAGAAAACTTGATGTGTATGGTAAGTGTAAATGAAGTTCTGTCACAAATGCATTAAAAATTGTTTTATGTAGCCAAGGTTATGTTTTGATGCTTTAATTTTAAAAAGGATGATGACTATGCATTTACCATCAAGTTATTTCATTTCTTTTGTTTCACATTTAGAGGAAAGGGAAGGTGGGGGGATCTGAGAGAATAAGCTTAGATGGGGCCACCACCATTATCAAGCACCCGGTTTGACAGTGTCTTTGCACCGAGCTGTCTCCTCTTGGTAGTGGTGATGTCACACTGCCAGGGTGTGGAAAGCCACCCTCCCTTCCCTCTCTTGCCTTGCCCCCTTGGCTTTCCCTGAGAGCTGGCCTAATACCTATTTCAGAGTCAAGAGCTTTTAAAGGGTTCTGGCCCAGGACAGGAGTTCTGGAATGGAATCTTTCTACTTTCTGTTAACTGAAATACTATTTTCCATCTGTATCTTAATTTCTCCCCAGGGGCTTTGAATAAACCTTCAACACGCCAACCCATATCAAGCTTTCTCCTCTCTTCCCTGTCCCATAACCTCTGATTGGGTTCATATACTGTTTCTTTGTGGAGTGAACAGTGTTTCCAATTAGAATCTGCCTGAAATGAGGCCACATTTGCCCACTGAGCATCCTGTGTTCTTATGGTGGCTCTCACTCCAGAAGATTTTAACACAGTCTCATCAAACACTGCTTTCAGGAAGGAATTTACACTTAAAAGGACTGTTGAGGACTAATGCTAACAGAAGCTAACATTTATTGAGTAGGACAATACACTAAACACTTCACATGTATTATCCCATTTAATCCTCACAACAACTGCTATCCCCATTTTACAGATGAGGGAGTGGAGAGCTCAGTAACTTGCTCGAGGTCTCACAGTGGAGCTTTCCAAAGCTGAAGCCTATGCTTTTTTTCAACCGCAATGGTTTCAAACAAGAGTATATACATTTGTGTGTGTGTGTGTGGTAAAATATACAAAAAAAAATTGCCATTGTAACTATTTTGAAGTGTACAATTCAGTGACATTAAGTACATTCACAATGCTGTGTAACCACTACTATCTAGTTTCAGAACTTTTTCATTGTCCCCAAAGGAAATCCTGTACCCATTAAGGAGTCACTCTTCATTCCCCTTCCTTCCAGCCTCTGGCAACCACTAATCTGTCTTCTGTTTCTGTGGACTTGCCTGTGCTGGATATTTTATGTAAATAGAATCATACAATATGTGACCTTTCAAACAATATGGCTGGCTTCTTTCACTTAACATAATGTTTTCAAGTGTCAGCCCAGTGTATTATGTAATAGTGCCTTATTTCTCTTTATGGCTGAATAATATTCTGTTATATGGATACTCTACATTTTGTTTATCCATCAGTTGATAGGTGTGTGTATGTTAAGAAAGAGCTAGCCTTTATCTTCAAGGACTGAATCTCTAAGGTAGGATTTAGAGCCTAATGTCAAGCTGGGAGAAAAGACAGTTGGAAGCAGGGGCTCCTTCTCAGAACTTCCAGGTAACAGCTTGGAAATAACTTATTCCTGGGCTAGCTCTGTGGGCACGGCAAGGCAGGAGGTATAGTGGCACCTGCTCCCCATGGGTGTAAATGGCTTCCAGACTACTTCTGCATGGTAGAGAGGTGAGTAGAGGAGGGCCTTTGATAAGCTCCTGGAATGTAAGCTTACAATTTCCATCCTACCCTCTTCTCCTGGCATTTCACAGGGTAGGAGGTAAGAAGAGGCATGGGGCAAACACTGGGGGCCCTGAGAAAATAGGCTCCCTGACACAAGATGTTGGTATAAACATGATGGAGGGGAGGAATAGAGGTGGCCCCCTGGATAATTTAATCCCCAACTTAGCGCAGCCCCTTCCTGAAGTGGTTGTCCTGGATTCTCCATAATATGCGCGCGCGCAAACACACACACACACACACACACACAGAATTAATTATGAACTTATTTGGCTTGCCCAAGCTTTTTTTGTAAGTTCTGTAGTGGTTCAGAAGGAAGACTTTAAAAGCAGCAACACCTGTATTCAAATAGTGCCTCCACTGCCTACAAGTTCTACGAGTGTAGGTAAGTTACACAACTTCAGTTTTTTTACCTGTAAGATGAGAAGAGTTGCAATAGTAGCAAACTGGAATGGAGTTTGATACATAGTAGGGCACCTAGGAGAAGCAATTTCTCATGTTATTATTAAAGGTTGAGGTTCTTACTAAAGTTTTCCGTTGTCAGCATGAACTGAGATCTTTATGGAAGAGTGGGCTAAGAACCAAGACTGCCAATTCTAGGTTAAAAGAAATTTTGAACCATGTACTCAAATGGTTCAAATTTATCCCATTATCTTGCATTCCTATAGATCCTGTCTAGTTACTGAATCTTTTGAATTGGGAGTGAGGAAAGGGAAGCAACCACACAACATTTTCTCATTTGAAAAATTTTTATTTTGGCACCCACTTGAGTACCTGGTAGGGTGGGGCTGTGTCCTCTATGAGGGCAATGGAGTATTAGTGAGGGGATCATGGCCCTGACCTAGGGGATGACAACAAAGGGGTATGTGACAGCAACAGGTCACAAAGGGAAGCAGAAGATAAATATGGCTGCAAAGGGGATTTAGGTAGATAGGGTGATCACTTACTGTCACTAGGACTACAGTTTGTAGACTCTCAGGGAGAGAGACTACAAACTGTAGTTAAAAAAATCGGAGGTGGAGGTCAGGGGGTTAGACCCAGAAGAAAATCTCTCTGGAACCCACCCTGCATCTCTACATCTTGGAAGAGTCTGCATTTCAGGCACCTACAGAACCCCCAACAGCAATCTTCCGTACTCCCACCCCCACCCCAGCCTCTGGGAGGCTCTCAGGCAACAGCAGGGGCCTGTGGGGTGGGGTGGGATTGAGAGACAAGCTGCAGAGCCATCTTTGTGACCCAGGAGCACCACTGGTCCCTCATCTGCCACCGAGGCCAAGGAAGACCCAGAGACCTGCCTCACCAGCCCTGCCATTGCGCTGAAAGACAGCCATGAATGGTGATTCTCTGCTGCCGTATTACACGGCCCAGAGTGGCTCCAGCATGAGCATGTTCAACACCACAATGGGGAGACTGCAGCGACAACTATACAAGGGGGAGTATGATATATTCAAATATGCACCGATATTTGAGAGCGACTTTATCCAGATCACCAAAAGGGGAGAAGTGATTGATGTGCACAACCGCGTCCGTATGGTGACCATGGGCATTGCACGAACCAGCCCCATCCTCCCACTCCCAGATGTCATGCTGCTGGCACGACCAGCCACCGGCTGCGAAGAGTATGCTGGACATGGCCAGGCCACCAAGAGAAAAAAACACAAGGCAGCCAAGAACTTAGAGCTCACCAGGCTCCTCCCCCTGAAGTTTGTACGGATCTCTGTTCACGACCATGAGAAACAACAGCTGCGCCTGAAGTTTGCCACTGGCAGATCTTGCTATCTGCAGTTGTGTCCCGCTCTCAACACACGGGATGACCTCTTTGCTTATTGGGAAAAACTAATTTACCTCTTGCGGCCACCCATGGAAAGTAACAGCAGTACCTGTGGCATTCCAGCTGAAGACATGATGTGGATGCCTGTGTTTCAGGAAGACAGGAGGAGCCTGGAAGCCGTGGATCTTCAAGGAAAGGGGGATCAGGACCAGGTCAGCATCCGGAGCCTCCACATGGTCTCTGAGGTGTGTGGGGCCACTTCTGCTGCTTATGCTGGAGGGGAGAGACTCCAACACGACTTTCACAAACCCACTAACGTGCTCAATGTATCCATCCCCGAAACATTTACAGAGCTTGCTGAGGAGCCAGCAACAGGGGCGACCAAAGAGGCAGCAGCAGCAGGGGCAGCAACAGGCACCACAGCAGGTGCCTTGAGTGTGGCAGCAGCCAATTCTGCCCCTGGACAGGTGAGCGCAGCCATAGCTGGGGTGGCCACCATAGGCGCAGGAGGAAGCAAAAGCAACATGGCCATTGCAGGCACTGCCAGCATGGCTCCAAACAGCACGAAGGTGGCCGTGGCAGGGGCTGCAGGCAAGTCCTCAGAGCATGTTTCCAGCACGTCCATGAGCCTTTCCCGAGAGGGCAGTGTGAGCCTGGCCATTGCAGGAGTAGAACTGACCAGCAGGACTGCTGCAGAAACAGACATGGATGCAGCAGCGGGACTTCCTGTCTCCACCCGGCAGAGCAAGGGCAGCCTGAGTGGACAGCATGGAAGGGAGCGAACCCAGGCCAGCGCTGAAGCTTGCAAGGAGGGGAGGGAAAGAAGGGAAAAGGACAGGGCTCTCGGAAGGAGTTCCCATCGCCGCAGGACAGGTGAAAGCCACCACAAAACAAGGGGGGACAAGATTGCCCGAAAGTCCTCCAGCAGGTCCTCATTCAGCCACAGAGCCAGTAGAGATGACAAAAAGGAGAAAGGCTGTGGCAGCCCGGGGAGCAGCAGGCACGGGGACTCGCATAAAGGTGTCAGCCACACGCCCATCTCAAAGGAGTCCAGGACCTCTCACAAATCTGGGAGGAGTTTATCGACCACCAGCTCTGAATCCAGCAAGAGACTTGGCAGGATCAGCTCTTTCCTGAGGAACGTCAGAGCCAACCTGACTACAAAAGCAGTAAGCATACCACACGGTAGAGATGTGGACATCATGGCTAAGACGGTGGAGAGGAGCACCAACGTGGCCATCGCTGAGACAGCAGAAGGTGGCCAGGGGCTGGAGATGGTTGGTTCTATGACAACGGACATCATGGAGACAGTGACCTTTGAAGCCCATTAAATAAGACCCAGAGATGGAAGCTGTAAAGGAGCCCAGAGCTCATAGGAGTGTCCCTGAAGACCCTATTCCAGCGTTCTTTACTGCCGTTTAAATAAAGAACCATACATCTGAGAGTGGCTTGCTGGCTGAATTTTTGTGTTCCACAGCCCAGCAGTGACCTCACAGTGGATTCTGTGATGTCAACTGTGCTACAGCCTGAGACCCCAGGATCCAGTCAAGGGGAGCCCCACCTCACACCCATGCTCAGTAGAGCCTAGATGAGTGCTCCAGCCTTCCTCAACCTCTTCCTCGCTTTGGTTTGCCAGGACTATGGCTGAAAGTCTGGTTGGGAGCTTGGAAGCTCTACCTCCACCATCTCCCCATCCTTTTTATAAACTTGTCTCCCCAATCCTGGAAGATCCAAAGACAAAGCAAGAACAGAACTCTCATCCCCTTGCACTATTCAGCGGAGGGAGTAAGGGAGCAGCAGCATGTGTTGGCAACCAGAGCAGGGAGGACACATTGTCTAGACTTAGCAATTCCACTCCTAAGTATACTCCCAAGAAACACACATGTTCCAGGAGACAGTCATGAGAATGTTTATAGCAAAATAATACTGGAAAGTGCCTAAATTTCTGACAACAGAATTGAGAGGGGTATATGCAGTGACAAAAAATGACAGCTACACATATTATATGCATAGATAACTTTTGCTCTTTCAAAAACTTTAAAAAGCAAATTGCAGAATAAGATAAAATTCTACCTACAGGACAGTTCAAAAACAAGATCAAATACAAATAATATGTTACATATGTGATACGTGTTTGGTAAAACAAAACCAAGGGAGTGGGAAAAAATTCAGGACAGTGGCTTTCTCTGGGGTGGGAAGGCAAGAGATTGGATCAAGTAGGTGAACACAGTCTTTCAGTGGCGTTGGGAATTGTTTTAGCTCTTAAGCAAGGAGGTAGGTACAAGGATGTTTTGTTGGGTTTTGCATTTCAATATTGAGTTTTGCATGTTAACACCTCTGGAATCAGAATAGTCCTACAATCACCGTGGCAATTCTGATGAAGTTATTGCTCCAGACATATATTCACCAATTCCTTCTCCTTAATGCTTTCATTTTTACGCATGCACAAACGTGATCTAAGTCTGAAAGGCCCATTTGGTTAAGATTCAGATATGAATGACATTATTACAAAAAGCCTTGGGAAAGAAAGAATGATATCCCTATTTTACAGAAGAGGACACTGAGGCTCAAGAGGGTAACTTGCTCCTGTCACACAGGGACCTTTGCAGATCTACCAGCCCACTTCTTTATGCAAAGACCTGCCTGAGACATGGGAAGGAAGGAAAACTAGCAAATCCAAGGAGAATCAGGCAACACAAGAACCTGAGTCTTACCATGTTCCTACCACCATGGTCTAAACTTTATAGAGATGAGCACCAAAATTCCTGGATTAAGAGGAGGGAATGTGGGGGCAGGGGAGATGCCTGTGGTGAGCTGCTGTGAGTTGGCTTTGGAACTTCAGTGAGCTCAGAGTCCTTAGTTGGCCTTATCTCAAGAGTGTCCAGACCACCCTTAAGCCATGTCTGGTTCCCAGGCTTCGCTCCCCAGCCTCTGCCTCAGCTAGAAACAGACCTCCCCCCTGGAATTCCAGGCTTTGCTCCCCACAAGGGACCACTTCTGATGGGGGCTGTATCTCTTTGCAGCCCAGTCCTCACCCAGCTGCTAATAAAACACTTAAAAGCCAGGCCCAGAATGGCTTCTCCATACTAGATCTTCAGAAAATTTCTTCTGCTGGGATTCCAAAAGCAATTAAACCACACATGAGGGGGTTACCAGTTAGGTCACAGCATCCTTGCTGTTAGGATGGTCCTAACTTAGACCTCCATAGTTAATTCCTAAAGCTACTTTTGAGAAAAGTCACACACTTCATTATGCAGGTAAGGAGAGGTCTCTTCTGTCCATAGAGGGAATTGTAGGCATGAATCCATAAAAGAAAGCGGGTTGAAAAAGAAAGAAGGCCCAAGGCCTACACGCAGCCACCATTTCCTTCTGCAAAACAAGGCTCCTGACCCCAAGATGAGGAATTAATGGAGTGAGTCAAGTTATTCTTAACAAAGGGGAGAACATGCCAAAGATTAGACATGAATTGGCTCTGTGAGGAAAACAACCTCAGAATCATTAACCCAGAATTCTAGAGAAGATTGGGGGGCCTGCAGGGAGATGAATTAATGGTTTACTCTCGACCAGCTTTTCCCTTGACCCAAGTGGGGAAATTACAAAAAGATCACATCGCATTCCTTTAATCTTCTGATTTCCACACAGACAACTGTAGGTAAACACTGGTCTGGAAGACAAAAATGCAATACAAACATTTGTACAGCCCTTAGCAGTTTATAACACCCTTTCATTACGTGTTCTCTTCTGATTCTCACATCTCTCCATTTTGCAGATCAACAGACTGGAGTTCAGGTTATCTAAAGGACTTGCTCAAGGTGGGAGGTGATGGGGCAAAGGGAACCACTCCAGTGCAACAGCTTTTGGGCACCACCAACGTATGCTGGCCACGGGTCCCACATGGAGGTACAGAGCCGTTAGAGGACACAGGACAGGCATGTGTGTGAGTAATTATTGCAACTCTGAGTGACGGATACAATGACAGATGCATGTTTAGGGAACAGGATTTGTTCAGAGGAGGGGTTTTGGGACACGAGTCAGGAAAGGCTTCGCAGAGGAAGTGGCAGTTTTGAAGGATAAGTAGGGCTGTGTGCCAGGTGAAGGAAGAATGGGGAGCAAGGGTAAAGGTAGAGGAGATGTGGAGTGAGGGGTGGAGAGAGGGAATTAGGCCACGGAGGAAAATGTGTGCAAAGTACAAAGACTTGAAACATCACAGTGTGTTGGGGCGATTGTTGGGTAGAGGACCAGTGGTGAGGAGGGACACAGGGCAGGAAAATCAAGCTGCCAGATCTTGGGGCCGTGGAGTGCTGTGTGGATGTCTGGCCTTTGGGAGCCACTGGAGGCTGATGTTGATGGCAGTGAGGGCTGTCTGGTTCCAGGGTGGAGACTTGATGGGCAAGGGGCTTCCTGGAGCCTGGGACCCTTCAGAAAGCCATTGCACTAATCCTGGCCAGAGATGGGAGGCCCTGAACCTAACTGGCTGTTAGGAGACTGGGGGAGAGAGTCAAGAGGTATTGAAAAGATGAAACAGGACAATTGTCTTTTCCATGCCCTGAAAGACAGAGCACACATGGGTTAGGCCTGACACTCTCCTAAAGGAGGCAGAACTGACAAAGTGGAGACATCTTCCTTCTACCATGACTGTTGTTCTGTAAAGGGGGCGGCAAGCAGAGGAGCTCATGGCAAGCAAGGAGGAAGATGTTAAGGTGTGAGAAAACAGCTTCTAGACCCATGAGGGGCAAAACACAAGGATAAGGCAGCTGGGTGGGGCTGCGGGGCTTCAGCTCTAGAGACCTCGGAGAGTAGAGGTCTCCTGAACCCTTCCTTTCTCATCTGCTGGGAGCTGGGTCAGATGCTCTCCCATTGGGCTCTTCTCCGCTGGGCATGAGTCGCCCAGTAGAGCCTCTGGTGGCCATGTGCTGTTACTGCAGGTCAGGGCTAGAAGGAGGGGAGCCAGGACTGAGGCTAAGACACAGTCACCCTTCCCTTTTTTCACACCACAATCAGCCTGGTGCTGATTCACTTGTAATCAGCTCAATCCCTCAGCTGGCAGCCACCCCTGAGCAGGCAGCGGGCAGAGCTGCGAGCTGGTAAAGATGAGTCTCAACCAGGCAGTGTGGCTCTAGTCTCCTGGCAGTGAGGTGACAAAGCATGGAATGGCCACAAGACAGGTCCCCCGAGAGGCTGGGCTCCCATCAAGGGGACAGTGAGTGACTGCCAAGAGTCGGGGTGGGGTGGAGTTAGTGGCAGGGTCCCTCTGCAGGCTGGTGGTCATTTGAGAAACACTTGTTGAGCACCTACGATGGGCCAAGATGGGAACTCAGGCACTGTGAAGATGCTGCCATACACAGCAGTAACACAAACCCAAGCAGGGATGGCTCTCGGGCAGCACACAGAAGGAGGCTTTGCTGAGGAGGGGAGGTCTGAGCGGAAACAGCAGGCTGAGCACTCCTGGAAGAGGCTATGGCATGACAGGGAAAGAGAAGGGCTTGGGCGACACGGGCCTGTTCGTAGATGGCAGACAAGCTCAGCATGCCTGGGCGCAATGTGTGATGTGCTGGAGGAGAGCCGGGGGTGGGGGGTGAGCAGTGGGATGAAGCATGAGAGTGTGAGGAAAATTAGGCTGGAAGGAGGATGAGATCTGGAAGGGAGGTGGAACTGACTAAAGTAGAGCGCCTTCCCCCTGCAGGGACTGTTGGTTGTAAAGGGGACAGCAAGAAGAGGGGCTCACGGAAAAGCAAGGAGGAGCGTATGGCTTTCCAGGTCTCCATTCCCGAATGCTGCATAACTCCCCTGGGTCCTGTGATTTTTCACTACCCAAATGGGAGCTATAGTGCAGGGGTGAGGGGTGTGCACAGCTGGGCTCTTCGAGAACAAAAGGTCAAAGGAAGCCCAGACTCTTCCCCTTTGCCAGTTTAGAGAACCTGAAATGTGTCATGAAGGCCCATGTCTTCCCCACACTCTTTAATGGGAGCTTTCCCACAGATGTGCCAATGTATTGATCTCTCTTCCCGGGGGCGGCTGAAGGGTGAGGCCAGTCAGCATTGACTGCAAGGAGCCCCAACTGGTACGCCAGTGTGCCATTCCAATGTTGTCATTTTCTGCGTATGCCATGGTCTGCAAAAGGTTGGGAAGCATCGTCCTAGACATGCACACAACACAGTGCATTTGAACTATGAGCGCAGAAGCCAGGAGCAGCTGAGAGGCATCTTCCTTAAAGAGCTGGCCTGTTCCTCACAGCATCAATTGATGTCAATCTTGTCACCCCTGTTTTCTTTTCCCACTGACACTGGCATAGCCCCAGAACCCTGTCTTAAAGCAATTTATACTGGTTCAAGGAGAGATGAGAAAAATGTGGACAAATATAGTATATTTTTCATAAAACTTTTCATAAAGTTAAATATATTTTTTAAAGACCTGTTCTTGCCGGGCATGGTGGCTTACATCTGTAATCCCAGCACTTTGGGAGGCTGAGGCAAGTGGATCACCTGAGATCAGGAGTTCAAGACCAGCCTGGCCAACATGGTGAAACCTTGTCTCTACTGAAAATACAAAAATTAACTGGTCTGGTGGTGCACACCTGTAATCCCAGCTACTCAGGAGGCTGAGGCAGAAGAATCGCTTGAATTTGGGAGGCAGAGGTTGCAGTGAGCTGAGATCCCACCACTGCACCCCAGCCTGGGCAACAGAACAAGACTCTGTCTCAAAACAAAACAAAATGACCTGTCCTTTGCTTTGAGACTATGTCCTTCCTCCTGTATCTTACTGTTTTATTTTGAAGTATAACACACATGCAGAGCAGTGCACAGGTCAGAAGCATACCACTCAACGGTATTTCACAAAGTAAGCAACCCCAGGCAGTTAGCACCCAGATGAAGAAAGAAAACATCATGGCACACCCTCAGTAACCATCTCATGATCTCTTTCAGTCACTACCCCTAAGGGTAACCACTATCCTAACTTCTAACACCATAAATTAATGTTGCTTCCTTTTCCCACTACATATAAATGGAATCACATAATAATGTACTTTTTTGACTGTGGTTTCTTTCAGCATCATGTTTATGAGATTTGTCCATGTCTTTTCTGATAATAGTTCATTCATTCTGTTCGCTATACAACATTCCATGGTGTGAATATGGTACAATTTATTTATTCATTCTGCTGTTGATGGGCATTTGCATATTAAAACATCACTGCTTCTCATTTGACTGGAGCAAAAAAAAAAAAAGAAAAAGAAAAGAAAAGATTACTACTACGGACATTTGTACACAGATCTTTTGGTTAAAATGCTCATAAATTTTTGTGGGGTATATACTTAAGAATGGAATTGAATATATGCATATTTTCGGCTTTAGTGGATACTACCGAGCTATTTCCCAAAGTGGCTATGCCATTTTACGCTGCCCCTAGGCATATATGAGAGTTCTGGTTGTTTCATATCTTTGTCGAAATTTGGTAGTGTTTGTCTCTTTCATTTTAGCCATTCTGGTAGGATGTAGTCCCTTTTCTCCCTTTTTCATGATAAAATGTACTTTAAAAAATACAATATGGCCAGGCACAGTGGCTCATGCCTGTAATCCTGGCACTCTGGGAGGCTGAGGTTGGAGGATCACTTGAGCCCAGGAATTTGAGACCAGCCTGGGCAATATAGTAATGATATAGGAATTAAGAAGAAATTGCTTAATTTCTTCTTGACTGCGAGTCCTTGGTAAGGTTTCTCTTTTCATGAAAAGTAGTCCCAAAATAGTTTCTTTTTTTTTTTCTACAAAGAGTAGCCTGTAAAATCGAGCTGCAGACATAGACAAGCAAGCTGGAAGCTTGTACAGGTGAATGCCAGCAGTTGTGCCAATAGGAAAAGGCTACCTGGGACTAGTCATGTTCAAAATGGCAGCTCCATCTTCCTTTCCTTTTGTCAAACCACATGTGCAGTAAGAAGACAATACAGCACCAGCCAGGCAAAGACCCCGTTTACATAATAAGATTAGGGTAGAGCACACAGCCTTCCCCCAATACTATGTAAACATCATACTGGTCAAACCAATCTGTGAGCCCTACATAAATCAGACACTGCCTTCTCAAGCCTACCTATACAATCGGGTGTAGTCCACTGCAGGCTGGGTTTTCCCCTTTTGGATACCCTCTCTTTCGCAAGGGAGAGAGCTGTTCTCCTTTCTCTTTCTTTTCTTTTCTTTTCTTTTCTTTTTTTTTTTTTTGAGACAGAGTCTCGCTCTGTCACCCAGGCTGGAGTGCAATGGCGCCATCTGGGCTTACTGCAAGCTCCGCCTCCCGGGTTCACGCCATTCTCCTGCCTCAGCCTCCTGAGTAGCTGGGACTACAGGCACCCGCCACCACACCTGGCTAATTTTCTATTTTTTAGTAGAGACGGGATTTCACTGTGTTAGCCAGGATGGTCTCGATCTGACTTCGTGATCTTCCTACCTCGGCCTCCCAAGGTGTTGGGATTAGGGGTGTGAACCACTGTGCCCAGCCCTCCTTTCTCTTTCTTTTGCCTATTAAACCTCTGCTACTAAACTTACTCCTCGTGTGTGTTCATGTCCTTAATCTTCTTGGCTCCAGATTATGAACCCGGGTATTTACCCCAGACAATAACACTGCTTCAGTGAGACCTCATCTCTACTAAAAAAAATTTAAAAATTAGTTGGGCATGGTAGTGCATACCTGCATTCCTCTCTACTTAGGAGGCTGCGGTGGGAGGATGGTTTGAGCCTGGGAGGGGGAGGTTGCAGTGAACCAAGATTGTGCCACTGCACTGCAATCTGGGTGGCATAGTGAGGCTCTGTCTCAAACAAAAACAAAAACGATATGATGACCTAAAGAAGATGGTAGTTTTGTACTAAAGTCCTTAGTGGGCAAATGAAAAGTTGGCTTCCAGATTTCTTTTTTTTTTGAGACGAGGTCTTACTCTGTCGCCCAGGCTAGAGTGCAGTGGTGCGATCTTGGCTCACTGCAAGTTCCACCTCCCAGGTTCATGCCATTCTCCAGCCTCAGCCTCATGAGTAGCTGAGACTACAGGTGCCTGCCACCATGCCCGGCTAATTTTTTGTATTTTTAGTAGAGACGGGGTTTCACTGTGTTAGCCAGGATAGTCTTAATCTCCTGATCTCGTGATCTGCCCACCTCCCAAAGTGCTGGGATTACAGGTGTGAGCCACTGCACCCGGCCTCCAGATTTCTTTTGAAATTTCACACCTCTAAAACCTCAAAGTCTTATTTATACATTTTTTAAGGATTTTTCATTGCTGTTTGAAACAAGGGTTTAAAAAACAAACCAAAAAATCTCCTACCATCCTGTTCCAGTACGTTTTGTTTTATAAAAAAATCTAGGCACAAACACAGCAGGAATTTGGGTAGGGCTCAGCTAGGTGTTTCTTCTGCTCCCTGTGGTATAAAGTGAAATTGATCAGTAATACTTAGCTGGAGCATGGCTGGCCTACAGGGTCCAAGATAGCTTCATTCTCTTATTTGATAAGACTTGAGGGAAATTATTAGAAGGCAGGGTTCAGCTAGGATTGTCAACAGGAATGCCTATGTGTGGTTTCTCCAGCACAATGGCCTCAGGTAGTCAGATTGGCTTCCCTCAGAACAAACGTCTTAAAGTAACTAAGGGAAAGCTGCTTCTGACCGAGCCTCAGAAGTCACTTGGAATAACTTCCACCACATTTTGTTGTTCATGCAAGTCTTAAGGCCAGCTCAGATTTAAAAGGAGAGAAATTAGACTGCACTTATCTTGGTAGAGAAATGACAAGGTCACATCGTATAAGAGCATGTGGGATGGCAATACTATTATGACTCTCCTAGAAAAAATACCATTTTCTACACCCTCACAATCTATCCTGCCCCCTAAGAAAGTAAACCTGGCCAGGATGTATCTGAAGAGTACTGAGAAATTGCAGCAGACATCTCTATCTCTTGTACTTTCCTTAACTCCCTCTTTTACACTCTGCCTTCTTCCACCTTTTCACTTTATTTTCTTACTTCCCTTTCTTTCCCCCACCCTTTTAGTTAACTAAACTCATAAGGACATGTCTTAGTCTGTTCCTCCCCATCTCTCCTACACACCTGTAAATCTTTGATCCCTGAGTGACAGAGAGATTACTGGGATACTTGACCCATAGCATGTCAGGCTTGGAAGGGTCTTGACTAATCCCAGATGCACTTTTACATATGAGGAAGTTGAGGCCTAGAGAAGGGACTTTCCCAAGGTCCTACTTCAAGTAAGTAGCAGAGTTCTGGCTAGCACAGCATAAAGCATAGCCTAGAGTGGGTCTCAAAGAATGTCAACAGCTTCCTTTCGGTTTCAAATGCCTGGAACTAAAGCCACTTGTTTCCGTTTCACATTAATTGCCTCATCATTCCAATGTCTTTAGGCCTCTTGGTGAAGGAATGAAACTAATGCTAACAGGCCCCTGTGCCCAGAGAGGCCTGCCCCAGCCCTGGCTCTGGTCCAGTCTTCAGAGATGGATGAGGGGCTTGTGAATGGAGCAAGTTGGGATCAGTGCAACAGCCCCTGCATCCAGCCCCTGACACCCCCGACACAGCAGCTGCTCCTTTCTAATGCTGAAGTCCAGGGATTCTCTGAACTCTAACACCAACCGGCAGCCTACAGACCACTTTTGAAATCTTCTGGGCATCTAGAGATGGTGAATTTAGCTGATAATGACTGCGGTCAGGCTGAGGATAAATCTGAGGTGATATAGGCCAAGAAAACACAACTCTCTGGTCAGGCCCAAGAAACAGCAACTCTGTCATGTTCAAGTCTGTTTCCTCTGATAACAGCTCCAAACAGGCGGAAGCTAAGGCTCGAGGTGGGGGTTGGGGGAGCCCTAGTGGGGCCACCAGACATCCCATAGCATTAGCGACTGGATCTTGAGAGGGAGATCAAGGCTGTGGTAAACAGAGGGGGGTTGGCACTGTGCTCCCGAATCTGAATAGTTAATGATGTGGAGAATGACCTTCTAAGAAGCCTCCCAGAACTTTTTTTTTTAATCCGCCAGCACATTGCTTTTAGCTGCAAGACAGCAGCTCTGCAAATCAGTGATAAGCTGAGAGTCCCACCTGGGTGTGCTCTCACTGTGGGGCCACATTGAGAACCTCAAGGCTTCTGTGTGCCTGGGGCAGGGGGAGAAATAGTCTCCATGGAGGACTCTGTTGATAAGAAGGTACTGAAATAATTATTTTAATTAGTATAGCCTGCAACCTCCTTTAGGCGAGTGGCCGTGTTTCTGGGTATCCAGGTCTACCACAGTTTGCCACATATTAGGAGCGCCACAAATATTTTTTATATTTGTTATAAAGACCTTCTGGTCCTCCATCCAGGCATGATGGCATCCATACATCCCCCCCTCCTGGCCTCCTTCCAGCAGATCTCCGCTAGCTCTGACAGGAGGCCTAGGACAGGCAGAAACCCCACGAAGGATTTCTGGCTTCTCCTGGCCACAGATTCAAGACTAACAAACCCTCCCCAGGGGCCCTCGAAGGGGAGTGGTAGAAACAAGTTATGGAGGGGCCTGCGCCTTTCTTCATGCCAAGGTCCCTCCTTCCAGCTCATGGATTCCTTCTCTCCAAAGAAAGGAAGGGGCAATTTCTTTCCCTTATACTCCCCTAAAAAAGGAAAGGAAAACTTAAAACAGGAAGAAACGTCATTAAACCAGATGAAACATCATGAGCTAACAGTGCCATTTCCCAACCTGTGGTTGGCCAGAGCCTGAACCTGGCCATCATCCACACAGCCTGCTGCCGTGGCTGCAGCAACTGAAATTGAAATTGTAAGAGCAGCTGCCACATCGGGCACGGAGCCAAGCAATTGGGAGCCCATCCGATGTTTCTTTCCAACCTCTGCAATCTTCCTACTGCATCTTATCAGGGCTGCCGTGTGTCATCATAGCCTGTACTGAGTGTTTCCTCTCTGCCAGCCACTCTTCTAAGAACTCTACAGGGATTATCGTGCTTAGTTCTTTCCCCACAACTCTATGAAGTAGGCATTATTGTTCCCATTTTACAGATGAGGAAACTGAGGCATAGAGGAGTTACAAGAACTTATCCAAGGCCCTCAGAGGTGGAGCCAGGATTAAATCCCAAAGGGGTGACACTGGAGCCCACACTCCTGGCCCCACCACGGGCTGACTCTGCAAAATGCATGGCCTTAGGAGGCTTCCAACCTACACTGTGGTGAGTGGCTGGTCTACAGTCAGCAGTCAATAAGCTCCATGCCTTAGAGCACTGAGTACCATACCAGGTGCCACTCTCTCCCCTGGCTGGGGGACAGCTCCGTTTCTGCCGCAGACATTGCCTTTCCCTCAGGCACAGGAGTGTCTTGGCCACAGGGAAAATGAGTTACATGTGTGGGTAGTGGAGCAGCTTGTTACTTCTGGAAAAACAACTTGGAGCCCCGTCTTGCTGTCATCTGCTGTGCCTGGAGTCACTTTCAAATCTGTCATCTGTACCTGTGGGCTCTTCGTGACACCTCAGACAGTCCCAGGACAGACCTCAGCAAGAAACCCCAGTCTAACATAACCTGTCTGGCAAAAGAAAATAGAAATAGGCCAGGTGCGGTGGCTCATGCCTGTAATCCCAGCACTTTGCGAGGCCGAGGCAGGTGGATCACGAGGTCAGGAGATCGAGACCATCCTGGCTAACACGGTGAAACCCTGTCTCTATTAAAAATACAAAAAATTAGCCGGGTCTGGTGGCGGGCGCCTGTAGTCCCAGCTACTCAGGAGGCTGAAGCAGGAGAATGGCGTGAACCCAGGAGGCGGAGCTCGCAGTGAGCCAAGATCGCACCACTGCACTCCAGCCTGGGCAACAGAGCAAGACTCCGTCTCAAAAAAAAAAATACAAAATTAACTGAGAGTGGTGGTACATGCTTGTGAGCCCAGCTACCCGAGAGAATGAGGCAGGAGAATTGCTTGAACCTGGGAGGCAGAAGTTACGGTGAGTGGAGACTGCACCATTGCACTCCAGCCTAGGAAACAAGAGCAAAACTCTATCTCAAACAAACAAAAACAAACAAACAAACAAACAAAAAACAAACAAGAAAATAGATACAGCCCCTGGGGAAACTGCCTGACCATACACTCTCTGCCTTTAAACAGAAACTTCCTAGATCACTACGTCCCCTTTCCATTCTCAACTAGCCATGCAGTGCTTGCCTGCTGGCTTGCCTCTACTTAACTCCCCCAACTCTTGCCCCCTCTTACCTCTCCTTTCTGGTTCTCCTGTTTCTACGCTAGGGGTCCACTTCCCACGGGCTGTCTCAATCCCGACTCAGACTCTCTGTCCTCCTCCTTCTACATCTGCTCCCACCCCTGTACCCAGCTCACTCCCTTTCTCCCACACTCTGTCTTTATTCCAATTCCTTGCTTTTTCCTGGCTTCCTTGCCTTTTTGCCTTTACCCAAAACCGAGGATCCCTCCTCACCCAACTCCTATCCCATCAAACACAGCTCCACACCTACCGCATAACTCTAATCCTCTCTCCTAGGCTCCAACACATTGAGGATGAAGCCTCAGGCTCCAGACAACAGAGGACCCCCTGGCAGGCTTCTCAGTGGGCCCAGGGTGAAAATCTGCTGGCCAAGGGGATGATGAGACCTGTTTCTTACAACTCAGTGCTGTGTGCTCTGAGGCTGAAGCTGTCTTCCTCTGCCATTTCCCAGGGGCACAGAAGCTTGAGTCTTTTTGCATTAATTCCCTGGCTTGCTTTGACTCAGAGTCCAGGACTTGGTAGCATGCTAATTTATGCAAACCAAATGCAAATGAATATAGAAAACTATGTGACCCTGGATTTACTGGAAATCAGAGTCTCCTCTTACGGGAAGACTTAGGGAAATTTTGGAATCTACTTCCCAAGAGAAATATTAAAATAGAATGGCTTTCAGTTTGGGGTTGGGGAGGGGTGTGGCTGGAAGTCATTCAGAGGAAAGAGCGTAGTCTGAGTTCTGTGTGCATCCTCTAAGCCACCCAACAGAAAGCAGAGGAAGAAAAAGCGTCTGGCTGCCAAGCCTGTGCCTTCTTTCTCCTATCTTGCCTCTGAGCTCTGGTTTAGCTCCACGGTACGCCCGAGAACAAAGCCTGTGGGCTGTACTGCCTCTTTGGAAACAGGGGCATTTCATTTATATCTTACTTTCCATGACAGCACTTCACTATTCTCCTCTCACCTTGCATCTCCCTCTGACCTTCCCACTGACCCTCTTGAACTTGGCTCTCATTGGGTATGGCTGATCGAGTGCACAGTATGTTCTAGGACATTGTTCTGGAACCCGATCAGGGGTTAGGCATTCTGGAGTTTCCTATAAAACAGGCCTCAGAGGCTAAGGGGCAGGTCAACTCAGCCACAAAGGCTTAGGTGCCTCATTTCTTGAAGAAAGGAGAAAAGGACCACTCCGTGAAAGGACAGCAGGGATGAAGGTGGCCCCAGAAGCCTCAGCCCATTCTTCTGATCCTAAAAAGAAATGTGCTGAACAGCCCCCAAATATAGAAACTGACCTCTTCCGGCCAGGAGCAGTGGCTCATGCCTATAATCCTAGCACTTGGCAGATCGCTTGAGCACAGGAGTTCGAGACCAGCTGGGGCAACATGGCAAAACCCGGTCTACAAAAACACAAACAAATTAGCCAGGCATGGTGGCACCTGTCATCCCAGCTACTCAGGATGCTGAGGCAAGAGGATCATTTCAACCTGGGAGGCAGAGGTTGCAGGGAGCTGAGGTTACACCACTGCACTCCAGCCCGGGCAACACAGCCAAACCTTGTCAAAAAAGAGAAAGAAATAAAGAGAAGGAAGGAAGGAAGGAAGGAAGGAAGGAAGGAAGGAAGGAAGGAAGGAAGGAAGGAAGGAAGGAAGGAAGGAAGGAGAAAAGAAAAAAGAAACTGACCTTTTCTTAAAGATCTCAAGAGAAGGAAAGATTCTTCCAAAGTCTTTGCAATAGTCCAGTATTTCCATCAGATTTTTTTTACCTCCATTAACATAAATGCTTGGTGCTGCCATGGAAATCATTTTGTTCTGGTCCTTTCCTCGAGGTAACTAGAGAACCATTGTTCCTGGTTATTCAGATAATAGCTCAGCAAAACCTTCACATATGTTGTGAAAAGACCTTAAGACAAACTCCCCCAAGATTCAGGGACCACCTTGCTGCCTCCCTGAGAGATCACCCAAACTCAACACTCTACTCCCAGGGCATAGGAGCTGTGTGTGCTGATCCATATTCCCCTAATGACATAAAAGTTTGCTGAAGGCCAACTTTCAACTAGTCAATATTTGGAGTTGCCCAGAGGAAGGAAAAACTGCTTATCTGTGTATTTAAAATGGGAAGGACGCACTGGATATCAAGCACGTCATGTATACTATTTCCTCTAAGTCTCACAACGGTCCCATGAGATCTGTATTACTCCCATTATACAGATGAGTGAACTGAGGCTAAGAAAGTTGCAGTCATTTGCTCAAGGTCACAAAGCTGATGAATAGCTGTGGCAGAACCTTTTAATGCTCATTAGTATCCATTTTCTTCATTTTTAGACACATGCTGAACTACATTTCCTAGCTCTCTTGCAGTTAGGCAGGCCACATGACTGAGTTCTGGCCACTGAAATGGGGACAGAAGTGATTTTTTCCACTTTCAGGCCTGGCCCATAAAGACTTTGCAGATGAGCTTCCACTTCCCTTTTTCACATCACTATCTGGATGACCCAGGGTACCATGGAACCATGTGATGAAGACGGGAGGAGCTTGGATCCCTGAATGACTACATGGAACAGAGCACCCTTCATCCTGCCCTCTGCCCCCTGCACTAGACTATGACTTAGATGAGATAAAGTTTCACTGGGTTATGCCACTGAGAGTATCCTCAGTAATAGCATGATGGGGGCAAGATCTGAAACCAAGCATGTCAAACGCCAAAGACCATCTTTTCTCATTAAGCCATATAGCCACACAATATAGCAGAAATGTAAAAGTTAAACTATAAAATGTTATCTAATATCACACTTCATTTCTCCCCCTCCATGCCTCTCCCATAACCAAGAACTAGATTCCTAGAACCAAGAACTTTAGATTCCTAAAGATTTTAGAGAAATTGCATATATAAAAACATAAAATCAAGCAAGCAACTGATAAATATTTGTTGACTACATACAACAACATGGGAAACAAAACTGCTTTTGTTGTTATTGGAGAGCTGGAGAAACCCTTTCGGCATTCATGCCAAAAAGAGTCCTCTCCACCACCTTCCTCCAAGAACCACTTCCACCTGTGGCTCCATCCCATGGATGTGGAGCTATGAATTTACAGGACATGGAACATGGTTGTGGCCATCATGAAAGCCTACCAAAGCCATTATCAGTGATTGATAACTCAACATTGCATCCTATCATCCCTGGCCCAAGCCAAAGAGAGCTGAGTAAATATCATATAGGGACTATACTATGATCATGACAAAAGAAACAGACTTAATCAACTTTCCTCCCACAGGCTGTCATTCTATCAAATATAAGCTAAAATTAACCAGTAGTTTTGGCATGATAGAATCAGACCAATCTGATTTTGAAATGAGGGACAGGAAAAGGATTATTGGTAAGAAGGGAAAAATAAAGGGTAAAGGTTTTAAAATTTTCCCATTAAGATAGGAAATCGGCTGGGCGAGATGGCTCATGCCTGTAATCCCAGCATTTTGGGAGTCTGAGACAGGCAGATCACCTGACGTCAGGAGTTAGAGACTAGCCTGGCCAACATGATGAAACCCTGTCCCTACTAAAAATACAAAAAAAAATTAGCAAGATGTGGTGGCAGGCACCTGTAATCCCACCTACTTGGGAGGCTGAGGCAGGAGAGTTGCTTGAACCTGGGAGGTGGAGGTTGTAGTGAGCCAAGGTCGTGCCGTTGCACTCCAGCCTGGGCAACAAGAGCAAAACTCTGTCTTTAAAAATAAAAGAAGAAGAAGAAATCCTTTAGGTATAATTTACAAGGGCTAGGAAGATCTCTCCTGTTCCCCTCAAACATTTCCACCAAGGTCTAGGGAATAATTAATTTTTTTTTCTTTTTTTTTTTTTTGAGATAGCCTGTTGCCCAGGCTGGAGTGCAGTGGTGTAAACACAGCTCACTGCAGCCCCACATGCTTGGATTATGGGTGCTGAGCCACTGTACCCCGCAAGATAATTGATTCTTTGTCTTAACACTTTGTCCCTTCCCCTTTAAATGCTGGGCTGGTCTCTCTGGAAGAGTAACCCACAACTGTCTTATTAATCAATTATGCTTTATTGTGATTCAGAACTTGGGGGGAGTTAATATTTATTGAGTCCTTTTAATCTACCAATTATGATTTCAGGATCTTTAAATACATTGTTTTGGCTGAGTGTGGTGCCTCAGACCTATAATCCCAACACTTTGGGAGGCTGAGGCAGGAGGATTGCTTGAGGCCAGAAGTTCAAGACTAGCCTCGGCAACAGAGTGAGAATCTCTCTCTACAACAATTTAAAAAATTATCTAGGCACGGTGGCAGGTGCCTGTAGTCCTAGCTACTCACGGGGATTTAAAGCGGGAAGATCACTTGAGCCCAGGAGTTTAAGGTGCAGTGAGCTGATCATACCATTGCACTCCAGCCCAGACAACAGAGCAAAATGCTACCCTTCAAAACAACAATAACAACAACTATATATAGTTGTTGTTTTTTTCTCTCAATTTTCACCTTTTACAAATGGGCAAACTGACACTCAGAGAAGCTTAGTAATGGCCCATGACCACAGTGGCAGAAGCTGGATTTGAACTCCAGTCTGATTCCAAAGCCCTTGCTCATTGCACTATGTCAGTGTTTCTTTCTTTTCTTTTTTTTTTTTGTTTTTGGAGATGGAGTCTCATTCTGTCAACCAGGCTGGAGTGCAGTGATGTGGTCTCAGCTCACTGCAACCTGCACCTCCCAGGCTCAAGTGATTCTCATGCCTCAGCCTCCCAAGTAGCTGGGATTACAGGTGCACACCACCACGCCTGGCTAATTTTTGTATTTTTAGTAGAGACAGGGATTCACCATGTTGGCCAGACTGGTCTCGAACTGCTGACCTCAAGTGAGCCTCCCACCTCGGCCTCCCAAAGTGCTGGGATGACAGGCATGAGCCACCGTGCCCAGCCCAGTGTTTCTTGATCTAGGGTGCTCTTCAGAATCACCAAGGGGACAGTTAAAAATACAGATTCGTGGCCTTGGCCCCAGCCTCCTCGATTACTCTCCTGGGGGCAGGGCTCAGCGATCTGTGTTTTCCAACACCCCCAGATGCAAGTGAAGATGAGCCAAGTTTGGGAAATATCACACTGTGCTTTGCTGTGGGAAATTGGAAGAGGGTAAGTCGAGCGGGGATGGTGAGGCAATGCAGGGAGGAGGGAACAGAAAGGGACCATCTACAATGCTGCTCAGGCCTGGCCCTGCTTAGACAGACACTGGCGCCTGTCCCAGGAGTTGAGCTCCTGACTGTGGAACCTGGAGGAAGAACCTCAAATCAAAATGGACTTTCCAGTCGGATGTTCTCCACATCTCTCCTGTGGAAAGAGGATATCATGAATGCAGATTTCAGCTGCGAAAAGTCATCTCCAGGCCTATTTTTAAATTCACCATAAATAAAGAAAGAAAAGCCTGTCAACATTCAAAATGTGCTGGTCCCTTTTCTGCTTCAATAAAACAGCCTTGATTTAGTGCTCACTACTTCCAAGCCTGTGACCACTAAGAGGCAACTGGGATGAAGTTGGCTGCCACGCAGTCTTGGAAGCCAATTCATAAAGAATGGTGCCAAAATCGGGATGAGGGTACTGTTTAGGTGTGAGGAACTGAATGGCTACCTTAAAAAATTTTAGTATATTCTTGTATAAACACAGTGGCCATAAGAGCTCGACTTGGGAATTGTAATAACTGCTGCCGTTTATTGAGAGCTTAACTTTGTACAGATACACAATCCCTTATCCACAGGTTGACCATATAATTTATCATGCAAACCAGGCAATTTTGAAAGTGTAAAGGAGGGGTGGGGGAGCTATCAATAATTTCACCAGGACTACCATTGTAAAACTGGGATGTATGATCACCTGATTTATCCAAAACCCTTTAAACGTGCTTCAAGTTCAGGCTTTTTTTAGATTTTATAAAGGTAATACTGTGTACGTGCATATATGTGTATGTGTATACATACTGTATGTATGTAGGGGGATCCAGGGTAGTACCTCATAATCAAACACATTATATTTCTGCAGCAAATGTACGAATATTCGCCCCAAATTGAATAGACACATCAGGTCAGATTCTGCTGACTAATGATTTATGAAAAATACTTTTTCATGAAAGTTTTCAGAGAAACTTGGAAAATTCTTTTTTAAATTGTGGAAAGGGCTTATGGACCTGTACCAAGAGCTCTGCTAAGTGTCTTTAATTGCGTAGCAGAGACACTAGCTGTCCCACTGTAAATACCTTCTCCTTCTCCCTCGATACTAGAACTTCCAACTTGTGTTTGGATCCAAGGCTCTCTGGAGTAAAGACTGTGCTTCCCAGGCTTCCTTGAAGCTATGTGTGGTCATGTGACTAAGATCTGCCAATGAAATCTGTAAGTGGAAAGATGTGATCAGGGCTGATAGTTACCCCACATGCCCAGGTAGAGATGTACCTGTTGTTTATAGCTGGCATTCATTCTGATTAACTGAAACCCATGCCTTACTGGTCATTAAATATTTTCGAAATTACTCCCGGTGTAAAACTTTTAGGAAGTCTCCTTAAAGGGACAGGCATGTCCTTCTGCCATCCTTCAGCCTTACTTCCTGCTGGCTAGAACGTGGACTCTGATCACTCACTCCACTTTGGATCATGAAGATGAAGGCCACAACCTGGAGAGGATGAAACTGAAAGCTGGAAGGGTCCTGGGTCTTGGTGACTCCTTGGATGGCCTACCTTTGGACTTTTACATGAGAGAAGAAAACCTTTTCGTGTTCAGTCACGGGTCGTTTGTGTTTTCAGTCTTTCTCAAAATAACTGTATTCTAGGGTTTGTTCTGACCATGCTGCTTAACAAACAACTCTGAAATCTCAGATGGCAATTGTATTTATTTCTCATTCAATAGCCTGCACGTCAGATGTTGTGGTTCTGCTTCAGACTGTGGGTCTTCGTCCTGGAACTAGTGGACACTCAGGACAAGCTCTCCTCATAACCCGGAAAGCTCAGGAGATGAAGCCAAAACACACAAACCCATTTAAAGCTCCTGCTAGTGTTACTCTCATATTCCATTGGCCAAAACAAGTCACAAGACAGCTTACATCAAGGGGAGAGAAAATAGGGGAAGAGAGGATAAACACCTGCTGTTGATACACAGAATTGATACACGTGCAACCCAGGCCTACAGCTGCACAAGCACCAGGGGCTTCTGAGCATTCTAGGCTCCTTCCAGCCCTCCCAGCATCACGGGGGCGGGGTGGGGGGACCACTGCTCCCTCCCTGATCATGGCCTGAAATTCCAAGTGTTTGCCCCCGACCCCAACCCCGATGACACTACCAAGTAGGTGGCAACAGGAAAGTCTCTCTTCCTTTGACTGCCCCTCTCTACAGTCACCCCAGACCACACACCAGGCTGTACAGGTGTCTCTGGCAGTCTTTCCCAAAGGGGTGAGGGGAAATGTTAAAGATGGGAGCTCTGCTGCCTTACATTTGTGTGTCTCCCAAGGCTCCCCTTCTTCCAAACTTCCTTTGAGAATTTCTACCCAGTGGCTGTGTGCAGGTCCTTCCCACACATCCAGGAGCACCTGGCACTTCTGGAAGTTTGCACAGGAAGGAAGTGCATTTCCTACAGTTCCCCAATAAACCTCTCCAGGGGCCTCATTGTCCAACTGCCAGGACCCACCCCCAATTCATTAACCATAAGGTTTAGGGAGGGGATTTGGCAAATCAGCCTCAGCCACATCCAAATGCCTGAAAGAAAACACCAGGAGAAGTTGTGGGGGGCAGGGTGGATGTTGGGGATATTGCCAGTAGGTAAGTGGGTCTGGGGGAAGAACAGACCTGAAAGATTTTACTACTGACTATGTGACCTCTGGCAAACCAATCCCTTTTCTGGGCCTTTATTTGCTTTAGTGTTATTTTATTTGTTGAAAGAAGTGATTGCCCTTGATGGCATTTAAGGTTTCTTCTAGTTCTAACAGCCTGTGATCTAAGGAGGAAGGGGTGAGAAGGAAAAGACCAGCTTATGGGTGCCCAGAAGGACACAGCATGGTAGGGGCTCAGTCACCTGGGGATAGCATGAGGCTGAAGTTCAATTTCTTCAGTCCTTATCAGATTGTAGTCCTTATCACCAAGCTTAGCTTTACCTCTCAGTCACGTTCAGGGCCATGGACTAAGGCCACAAAATTTGTGCACAACAGGGGCTACCTATCATGACGACTGCAGTATGTATGGCACCCCCCAGAGTTAGAGCAGTTCTGGCCTCATCGCTCACCACTCTCTGCCTCAAACCTCAGTTCCAGCAACTCCAAACTACCCTCAGTTCTCAGCACACGTCATGGTGCCTTCCACAGTTCCCTTTCCCTGCTACACCACTATCCCTCGATCTCCCTCCCCCTACCCCCACCTTCCCCTGGCTATTGCCTACTCATCCTTCAACGTTCAGCTGAGCCTCCTCCCCACCCAGGTTCGGAGCCCTTCTGCATCACTCCCACAATGCCTTATCACTGCACTCACTACACTGTATTGTACCTATCTGCTGTGAACCTCTAACTACTGTCCTACTAGACTCCGAGCTCCCTTGGGGACTGAGGGGAGAAATTGTGTCTTATCTATCTTATTTTATGCCCAATGTCTTTCACAATACCAGACAAATGATAAATGGGCAATGTTTGATGCAAGAACAAAGAAACAAACAAACTGGAAAGGAAAACTGAAAGGAATGTCACATGTAGATGGTACAGGTCACCTTTGTTTCTCCCCCACACCCCAGCTGCCACACATGCTACATCTGTAGTTCAGTGAAATCATGTAATAAACACCAAGGGTGAACGGTAACCTTTGAGCTAGGGAAAATAAATTGCCTGGGGAAGAAGCTTGTTGTCTAGTAGGCAAGAAAAGCCTTCCTTAGTGATGGTGGAGAAGAGAGCAAGGTTGGGGTGCAAGGTCGACTGGGGGCAGGATAGTCAGGAAAGAAGTCTTGAGGAGAGCAGGACTTGAGGGGCCAGTGGTGAGGAGGCTGGGTTTGGTGGGCAAATGGAGACCAAGCTGTCACACACCTGTGGCTTCACCAAGACAAGAAAGAGCTTGTGGCCTGGCCAGAGACAGGGAAGAGGACTTCAGTCAGAAATCTGAGTATGAGGTGTATGAGAGCAGTGGGAGGGCTCTAGCTGAAGGGAACTGAGACACAGAGGGACCCAGATGGCAGAAGCAGGTGGCGCCCCCCCACTCCCTTCTCCCACTCTCCCTGACTGTGCCCAAGGTGTCCAGAGCTGCCTCAAGCCCGGTGGTCTAAGTAGGAGACTTGGTGATGCTCCCTCAGGGACTGGCTTCAGGAAGTTAAGTGAGCCTGATAATCTGGCGGAAATTTCTGTTTGCTTTAGAGATGATTAAAATTGCCTAGTCACTGGATTTGAATACTCAAGAATGAGTTTAATTGAGAAGAGAATGCTTCTTTTTAGATGATGCAATAACTGCCATTGCTGGGTTTGTTTGCACCAAGGGGAAGAACTTAAATATCTGAAGTGTCTGAATTGTACTGGTTGTTGGAGAGGACGTTTGACATGTCCTAAGATGATGGCTGGGGTGGGAGCCAGGGCTGTTATGAAGTGTAAGGATTGAACCTTACCCTGAAACCTCCATCAAAGAGGTCACTTAGCACGCATTAAAACCCATGCATTCCCCTCAACATACCCTATGAATCTGCACTCTCCGGAGCCAGGAGCAGCCAGTTCAGGATTTTCACTGGCCTGGCACCCGGCTCGGGTCCCACTTCACTTCCCTTCACAGTCTGTTGGCCAAGAGACAGCACTGTGCGCCTGCACATGTTTGGGCTGTGTTCGCCTGTGTGGGTGCAGGTGTGCACTTGCACATCGCTGGCTGTGCGTGGTCTTGCAGCATGCTTAGGCAAACCTCTTCCCAACCTGGGTCCAGGGCCTCAGACATGGTGAAACTGATGCTGTGCCAACATGTGTTTGATTCAGTTTAAATGGAGGTGGTGCGGACAAATTGAAGTTTTGAATTAATACAGTAGAACTTGCATAATCCAAGACCACCTTTTTCTTCTCTCTGCCTTCCCCATCCAAATCATCCCCAAATCATCCCTGAGAAGCCTCTGCTCCCATCAGTGTCGTCCCTGGGGGCCCCCATCAGAGAAGTGTGTGGGAGAAGCAGGTGCAGATGACAGTACTCCCTAGTCCAGCTGCCTCAGAAACTATTCCTGGGGTTGGCGGCGTGAGAGACCCACCCACCACTGCATGTCGTGGGCGTCTGCCCCAGCACAGAGTTCACACCCAGTCCCCCAATGGACCCCCTTGTGCAGGGGTCTGGGCAATGCGTGGACTGGGCCACAGCCCGTGCCCTGAGGAAGCGAAGTGGACTGCATTCTGAGGCACCTGCTCTACTTCTGCCCAGGCCAGGTGCTGTGGATCCAGGCACTGGGCATGGCCACAGCAAACTTTCCTGAACAAGTAGTACTCTTCCAGCTGATGCATGCGCTGGCGTTTATTATGGTTGGGCCAGTGCTGGAAGTGGAGATGTCTATAAGATGATCATGAGGATAGGATGGAACCCATACTCTAAGAACACAAATAAGGCCCTGGAAACGCATATCGTGGGTATCTTCAAAGAGGACTTCGGCGGCGAGATCTTCAATGTGGCCATCCTTGGCTACCTCAGACCTGAAAGAACTTTGATTCTTTAGAGTCACTTTTTTCAGCAATTCAAGGTGATATTGAGGAAGCTAAGAAATGCCTACATTTACCAGAACATTTGAAACTTAAAGAAGACCATTTCTTCCAGGTTCCTAAAAACAAACTAATGAATGGCCACTGATTTTTAAAAAATCTTATTTATTCATTCACTGTATTCTAGTATTTCACTGCTTACAACTGTCCAGTCTCACCTCGGTTATAGTTGTAAAATCAAACATTTTCCTACAGCTGTGAACTAGTTTAAACAAAACAACATAGTTATTATATTGTGCTTCAACTGTTAAATTATTAACAGGTTTCGTTTATTTAAATACATAACAAGCTTTATTTAAAAATCAAGATTTTCAAAATACGTTGATTAGAATGTACCACTAGAAGGGTATTAAGTGTCTTATAATGGAAATGAAATGTATGTAAGTATGGGTTAAAAGGCAAGTCACTAATTTGAGATGAGAACTATAGTTCTCATGGCAAAAACCCAGCATGTATGTACTTGTATAGCATATACTCCTAAACAGAGAAGACTTATAAAAGTAAATACATTAATAGGAGTTTTATAGTTTATTATAAGCCTAAGGGGAAAACTCCAGACTTTGTGATATATGATGCATTAATATATTATTATAAGCATGAAGACATTTGTGAAATTTGGTTTTTTATCATTGTCTTTTTTTCTTTCTTTCTTTCATTTATTTATTTATTGACACAGGGTCTTGCCCTGTCACCTAGGTTGGAGTACAGTGGTGATCAAGGTTTATTGCAGCCTTGACCTCCTGGGCTCAAGCAATTCCCTCACCTCAGCCTAAATTTTAAAATCTTTTTGTAGGGACAGGGTCTCCCTACGTTGCCCAGGCTGGTCTCAAACTCTTGGCTCAAGCAATCCTCTCACCTCAACCTCTTAAAATGCTGGGATTACAGGCCTGAGCCACTGCACCTGGCTTTAGTCATTATCTGGGCAGTCACATCATTGCACCATTTTCATTTCTGTATAGAGCTGCCTCAGTTCTAAGTGGTCTGGACTCCCTCTGCAGATCTTTATTGTTGTTAAGACAGTAATATAAACTTTTTTTAATCTATAGATCTCCTTTTTGTTGGATAACACTTCTTTCTTCTTCAGAGTAGATATTCTTGTAGATATCTGTAAGACTTTAACATTTTTCTTGACTTTGATTTTTTTTCCTTTTTTAGGAAAAACAAAGACACAACAGACTTCATCCTTAGGTTTCCTCAAGATTTAAGTGAACACATTAAAAAAAAAAAGATTTAAGTGAACACATAGCCGTTCGTTTATATGCACCAGTTTCTTAAAACACACACACCCACACACAAAATGCTTGTTTTCCCTCTAGCCTAACTATCTAAGAGCCAATTAAACTATAAAATACTTAGAAAATTATTTGTTGTTAATGTAACTATATGTTCCAGGACAAATCTAAACTAGTGTAGTTGTATACACACCATGTAATTTAATGCTAGTCTAAGAATGCTTGTAGCCTGAGAGAAAGGCATAGGTTTTGTTAAACAATCTTCATACTGTAGATTTTTTTCCTCCTACTGACTGTGATTTTTGGCCACTTGAGTCTTTTTGTTGATATTGGCAGAAAGTTGAAATCTTTGGATATTTAGAAAATTCAGATTACAGATTGCGTTGGGCCCCTTCAAACAGTATATTGCATTATTGTTCACTTTAGTAATAGATTTGGTGGTTGGTTTGGTGGAGGGATAGAAGTATATAGAAGGTAATTTTAAAAATAATTCACCGTGGATCATTTTTTCCTAATCTGCATAAATGAATTTGAACTGACTTTAATAAAAATATTTTGAAAGTACATAGAAAAACATCTGAAGCAGTTGTTGGACAAAAGGGAAACATGTATAAATTTAATTGGATTGCGTTTTACTTTTTGGTGTATGAATTTAGGGCAAACAATGCAGCTTGTGGCTTTTTTCATTTCTTTATAGAGCTATGTAGAAAATATTATTTTTAATATTAGAAATCCTATACTTGAAAGACGTCTCAGTTATA
Organism: Piliocolobus tephrosceles; assembly: GCF_002776525.5. Classification (NCBI taxonomy): domain Eukaryota; kingdom Metazoa; phylum Chordata; class Mammalia; order Primates; family Cercopithecidae; genus Piliocolobus; species Piliocolobus tephrosceles. Next base: position 69,454,026 of record NC_045434.1, read on the forward strand.
TGTGGCTTTATGAAGCAAAGTTAAAAATAAACATGAAAAATGTGAAAACATTTGTGTTTGTTTAGTCTGACTAGCTTGCTGTTAATTATGTTCTCTTTAAGTGTGTGAATGTTCTTTGATACTTTATGGTCACCGTCCATTTTGTTAAATAGCCATTGCTTTTAAGATGGATGGTATGGTGCGTAGAGGTTAGTAGAGGTTAGTTAACTGTATCTACATTTTTCAAAATTTTATATTAGTTATTTATTATAAGAAGTTACAAGGCTGGGCACGATGGCTCACGCCTGTAATCCCAGCACTTTGGGAGGTCGACGCAGGCGGATCACGAGATCAGGAGATCAAGACCATCCTGGCTAACATAGTGAAACCCTGTCTCTACTAAAAACACAAAAAATTAGCCGGGTGTGGTTGCGTGCACCTATAATCCCAGCTACTCAGGAGGCTGAGGCAGGAGAATCACTTGAACCTAGGCGGCAGAGGTTGCAGTGAGCCGAGATCGCACCACTGCCCTCCAGCCTGGGCAACAGAGCAAGACTCCGTCTCAAAAAAATAAATAAATAAATAAAAGAAAAAGAAAAAAAAGAAGTTACAGTAGTGCCATTTTGATTAGTCTGAATGTTTTCAGGCCTTGAAATAAATTTTGACTAAGCAATTTTTTTTTCAGAGCAGGAGTGGAAGTTTATTTTAAAAGCTTTAGGCCAGTAAGGAAAAAAAGGAAAGGAAAGAAGGAAAGTACAACTTGAAAGAGGGCCAATCAGGCGACTCAAGAAACCAAGTGCACAGCTTGACATCTTGACTTGGGGGGGGGGGGGGGGGGGGGTTTGATTTGTTGGCATACTTCCAGGATCTTATTGGGAAGCTGCTGATCAGTTTCAGGTGTTTTCTATCTATCAGGCGTCTGCCTTTCCCTGGCACCAGGTGTGACCGATTATTACTTTAAACAAACTGTTAACAACCACCTGGCCATCACCGAGGGTTGCCCAACACTTTGGTGTGTGTGTGGGTGGGGAGCCTTCTCCTGCCCTGCTCATACCTGACTAGCTACCTACTGTAACATTTACCCCTGCCTTAAGAGTCCAAGACCCCAAATCTTTGGTGGAAAGTGGATGAAGTCCAGTCTTCTGTAACTGTTTCCTGCTGACAAGGGGCGGTGGTCCTTCTGTAGGTCTTAGCCTCTCACTGTCTAGGCTGAGTTGGCTCCATGAGTTGCTGAAAGTGGTAGGGATCCAGGTCCAAAGAATACAGAAGCAGGATTTCACCTAGGTCATATCCCACAATGGGCAGATTAGAGGCCCCTGTAGAAGGTGATTCTTGAATATTGAGAGGACGGTGTCCCTTATTGAGGATCATCTGGAGCTTAATGGCCTTACTTTGAGGTGAAAAGGCATTACTTATCTTTCCGCTTAAAAAGGAACCGCAGATCTTCCAGGGACTCACAAGCGTGGTCAGGAGCTGAGTGCATTGTTTCCAGCTCTGGTGTCTCGGAGCCTTTCCACAGCTTCACTCAGGTGTGATGTATCCAGCTGGCAAGCTCTGAGACTAAGTAACTTTTTAAATGTTCCTTCTAAGTCTTTTTTTGTTTAACAACTGTATTCTTATAATTTCTTAAAATTGTGAACAACTAGCCACACTACAAAGTTGGTGGACATAGATAGTCATGTTATAATCAAAGTAAACTTACCCAGCTGTTAATAAAACTTGCAAAATCATATGAAGCATATAGTCATGACTTGCTTCCTGGTAATTAATCATGGTGGCCATAAGTAAGTCCAGCCATTGCCTCCTCATTTCCCAGGCCACTGGCTCAATAAGGGCTTTTCAAATTCCTGGATATTAGCTGGGCCATCTGGCTTTGTTTTGGCCGAGTAGTATCCAACTTCTCTTTCCTATTGGAGGGAAATCTCCTTTTATATAAGGTCTTGGTGGGTGGCCACTTTGGAGACTAAAAAGGCCAAGTCTTCCTTCTCTCTGCACTCAGCTATCCAGGTCATACGCCTGAACCCCAGCCAGAGCCAATACTATATTGCTGCCAAGACTTCGATCTTGAATGAGTGACACATAGCCCAGAAGCACTAGAATTCTTCCACTGTGATGAGGAATCCACACGAAGCCACTCCAGCTAAAAGGCATTTATTGTGCTTCCTGGTTTTTTTCCAGACTGTTTCCTCCAGATTCACACCACACGTTTCTTCCAATAAATGTCCTTCCTGATTACAACAACCAGATATTCTTGGTTTCTTGCTCCTGAACACATTCCCCCTGATTATGGCAGGCACTGTTGGCCACCCAATGGCTGCTCCCCTTCCCTTTCTTGCTAATAGAACCCCAAGCTTTTATTTCTTCATATCTCTACCTGGCCCAAGTATAGGGACCATGACTGGTCAGTCCTATCCCCTTGTCCAGCGACAGATCTAAGGTTAGGCCTGTGACCCAGCTCTAGCCAAAGAGACCTGAGGGGAAGCACTGGAAGCTTCTGGGAAAGGCTTTCCTCACTGATTGTCTTCCTGCTTGAGAAGCCGCCACATGAGAAGAGAAGCTTGGAGCCACTGCAGCCATCGTGCCACCACGAAGGAAGGCAGCAGCAGCCCTAAAGAAGGCAGAGGGAGCCTGGGTCCTTGATCTCTCACAGCCACCACAATGAGCCTGGAATCACCTCCCTCTGAACTGTGGATTTTCTGTGATGAATCGGCCCTTGTCATTTAATTATCTTATACTAAGTGTTTCATTATTTGCAGCCAAAACATTCTGAAAAACGGATTCTCTGAATTTCACTATTTTCCAAAATAATCATCTGCTGTTGGAGCTGGAAGAGATCTGGGAGATCTTTGAGTTTCTTTGTAAAAGAAGAATCTGAGTCGGATACGGAGGCAGAAGCAGAGGGAGAACCCAGGCCTCCTGAGTCTTATCCTGTGATGAGCCTTGCCCTATGGTGGTCTCCCCAGCACCCTGAGGAGGTGCCCAGGACGTTCCACAGGGAGCCATGGGGATAGAGCCTGGATTCTGGCATCTGAGAATCATGGGCAATGGGGCAAATAAGAAGGGGCAGAGTGAGCCTCTGCTGGGCTTGGCCAAGGCTGTGGGCTGAGACACCTAAGATGCCAGAGTTGTGCTTCCAGCTCTTTCTATCGGGGCTCCTGTTGTATGCCTGAGTGTGTGCATGTGTGTGTGTGCACGTGGGCACACACCAACCTTTGCCCTGGGTTCCACTTTTCAGCCTCCCTGAGTCTCTAGGATCTCCTGCTTCCCCACCAGCCTGGCAGCAAGGTCCTTTTCCTCTCACAGATGAGTACTTTTTGTAGTTTCTGGTTGGTTTCATGCCCTTTATTTTTTTCTTTTTTCTTTTTTCCCACTTTTTAGGGCTTTATTTAGAAAGTGTATATGTAAGGAAGTAAAGCCGTTTCCATTTACAGTTTACAAACTAGAACCAGTGGAGTTTGCCTTGGAAGCCCAGTCTGGATAACCAGTCATGCCCAGGCTGGCACAGAGGAAATCAGCACTCTTCCTGTACACCTGTAGTCAGCAGGTGAGATGAACAGGGCTGAAACAGCTCTTCAGTGTCGATTTTCGTCACTGTGAAATCACTACTGTATAAATTTCACCACTGTATGAATCTACATTTATAGAGTGAAATGGGAACTGCTTTGACAACAGTAATTGTGGGTATATTCAAAACCAACCATAATGGGAAAAAAATACAAGTGCATCAAATAAAGCCACAGTATTATTTCAGAATACCATTTGGATAGAATGCATAAGAATGTATTACCACACACACATGTGCACACGTGCACACGGGCAACTGAAAACCATGTTGCCCAGCCCAGAGTATTTGCACTTTATATGCAGGTGTATAAAAAATATATTGGGCACCTACCAGATGCTCACATCCTATAGATTAGTAGTTGTTACCCCAAATCCAATGTAATTCAAGAATTCTCATTTTCAGGAGAAACATTAATTTGGGTAAACCAAGGATTTTTATGGTAAAGATGTATAATGACTCTCAACTGAATTATCCCTTAAGTATATTTGTGTATATGTGTATGCAGAAATACATTTACCTTACAATAGGACATAGTATTTTTATTTTTTAAAATGCAGTGGTTTTTTTTTAAAGAAAAATTGCAGAATTACACTAAACCCTTCACTTTTCTCACGCCACTTCACAAGTTTTTCTACAGCTATGCCTGGACAAAGACAGCTCAAAGAAAGGCTAGGAATTCACTTCTGGTACTTACAAAGCTTCAAAAGAGTGAACCAGATCTAGGGGGAACACTGATTCTGGATGCAGCTGGCTGACTGAGGTGCTGGTGTGCTGTTTCTTCAGAGGTTTCAGGAAGGCACCCCCAGCCCAAAAGCACCCTTCCTTCACCTGGGAAGTCAGTGCCTGAGACTCTACCATTAGAGATACAATGCAAACCTTCCTGGGAGACAAAACTCCTCATATATGCCTTAAAGTGAGTTTTTACGATCCTTTCAAGAGGGTCAATGTTGAGAAGAATCCAAATGGAGAAAGGACCAGGTTGGTTGAGGGTACCCCCAAAAGAATCTCTTTTTCACCCAGAATAGGTGCTGCAAGTCTGTCCTGCTGGTGATGCACATACTGGAGAACAAGAGGGTGGTGGAGACAATTATATAAACTTCCAGGGAGAAAAGCTGGGCAAGGGGAAGGGCATGGAGGTGGGTGGTCAGGTGTATTGGGGCATATTGTGGAGAGAAGTGTAAGAAGTATGTGGTTACTTTGGTAGTGGACACTAGAGAGCCATTGAAGGTTCTTAAAGAGGAGAGTGACATAATCCAAAAGCCAAATATGGTGGCTATGTGGACAGGATTGAATGGAGAGACTGGCATCAGGGACTCCAGGGAAGACATAATGAAGGGCTGAACATGGCCAGAAAGGAATGGTAGAAAGGTCACAAGAAAGGCACAAAGTAGGATCCAGGTGACGTTGTCCCCAAAGACTTGTAGGAAGAATGCTGATTCCCTCACAGGGAACTAGAAAGGGAGGCCAGAAAGCTGGTTTCTAGGGAAGAAATACCGAGTTTAAGGTACTTGTAGGTCATCCAAGTGGAGATGTTATTACTGTCATTAGTACTGGCTGACAAACTTTAAGAGATTACTCTCTACCAGGCACCATGCTAAGCCCTTCACATGCATTACCCCATTTAATTCTCGTAACATCCCAAAGGGTAGATATTTTTATCCCCATCTTACAGATGAGGACATTACAGCTCCAAGAGATTAACTATTTGCCCAAGTTCCCACAGCTAATAAGAACCCAGGCCCCTGACTCCAAAGCTCCTAACCACCATGAGGCTCTGGTGCTTGGGGAAGAGGTCAGAAGCTGGTCTGTGGCCACAGAGATGACAAGGAAGCTCTTAAGAATGGCTGGGACCTCCCTAAGGAAATTCGAGAAGGAAGAGGAGAGAACGAATCTTTATGGCGTATCATTAGACAAGTCACTCAACTGTCACCATCCGTCAGCTAACCTTGAACGAGACCTCTAAGAGCAATTCCCCTATTCCCCAGGATTTAAATGGGGTTTGGAGTTGGCATTGACAACTCACTAACAACAGCTCACAAGCTCACTAGCAGAGTAACCCATAACTCAGTGTGAAGGAGGCTGTTTGCTCCTTCCACCCTCTGATCAAGACAACTTGTTTTTCTTAGTAGGATTCTTTTCTGGATATAAGTCTTGGGATAGAACTTTGAAGCAAAATCTGGATGCAGAGGTGGAGTGGGATGGGAGGGAGCAGGTTTAGGGGTCACTGCACTTTTCAGTTATTCCTTGGGAGCTTCAGACATAGTCTGGAGGGTAGGGGGGGCATTGACGAGACGAGAGAGTAGAGGATGGCCTGTGGAGGAAGGGAGGTGGAGGAGACAGAGGGACAGGGCATGAGGGCTCGAGGGAGCAGGGCCTTGGAAGCATTCGCCCTCTCTCTGTGCTCACTTTTATCCACCAATTCCGCACTCTGTGCCTCTTCACTCTTTTTCATCTTCTAAAAGAAAATAAATTCAAGGGAACACTTACACTGAACCCAAATTGGTTTCCTTTCCTCCAAGCCAGGTGTCAGTGGTACCTTCCTCTCTTGGTCCCCCAGCACGATGCCTCCTCCTTCCTCATCCCATATCCCTTCTGGAGCCACATCCAGCCCAATTAACCTCAGAAACTTCTCCTTCATCAGGCTTCCCTGAACCCCATGAGGTGAGCCTCGAGAACCTGGAGAAAAGCTCCTACTCCCCTACCCCCAACCCCTCTTAGGGCCTGGTGAGGAGAGGTAAGATGGGTGGGGTATAATCCCCGCTCAGCCTCCCTGTCAAGTCTGTCTTCCACACTCCAGACCCCAGGGTCCAGCACACTTTGGGTTCCTGACACATGTTTGCGGAAGGAATGAATGAATGACTGGGAAAATGGACATGTAACAGAGGATGCCAGAGCAGAGCCTGCTGAGTGGAGGAGGCTTCGGTGAGTCATGGGGCTCTCCATGCCTCCAAGGCAAAGCTGTGAAAACCATTAGCTGTGAATCAAGTCCAGCAGGCCCAGAGCAAGCTTCAGTTGCCCTGACTGCAGAGTTCACACCCTGAGCGCCCACCCCCAGACCGGAAGCCTTGCCTCCTACACCCAACTCCCCCAGTGAGATCTGGTCTCAGGCCTGCCTCATTGTCCACACAGGCCAAGGGTATGGGGTGGAAGCTCCCAGCAGGCAAGGACTTTGGCTTACTCACCTGTGTACCCCCACGGATAGGCTCACAGTAAGTGCTTAGTAAATACCAAATGAAGGAAAATAGAGTTATTTGGTGTTTATTCTGGTCTGAATGTTTGTGCCCCCCACCCCCCAAAAAACTCATATGTTGAGATCCTAACCCCAACAAGATGGTAGTAGGTGATGGGGCCTTATCGAGGTGATTACCTCCCAATCATAGGCCATTGGGAGGTGATTATGGTGGCACACTCTTGAATGGAATTAGTGCCCTTATAAAAGAGGCTGAAGAGGGACCTCTCACCCTTTCTACCATGTGAGGACACAGCCAGAAGGCAGGCTTCACCTAACACTGAATCTGTCAGCACCTTGACTGTGGGCTTCCCAGCCTCTAGAATAGTGAGCAATAAATTCCGATTGTGTGTAAGCCACCCACTCTATAGTACTTCGTTACAGCAGCCTGCATGGACTAAGACACTGCTGGTTAGGTGCCAGCAACTTTAACACACAGATGTCACTCAAACCAAACAGCAATTTTGAAAGGCGAATCCTCCTGTGCCTATTTTTGCCGATGAAACTAACACAAAGAAGTTAAGGGACTTCCTAATGACCACCAAGTATTTTGGTAGCAGAGACCTGGCATTGGTTCAAATCAGGTCATTTTGCTCGTAAGGCCATGTTTGTTCCACCAACCATAAATACCCAAACCATCTGGGTTCTGTAGGAGGAAACTGGAAGAGAAAATCCTGGCATCCCAGAGTCCACCCAGGTTTAGTGCACTTCCCTTCCTTCACCCCACTTAGGAGAGGCAAAGGAGGCACGGAGTAGGGAACGATGGCAGCTCCTCCCACGTCTCCAGGTGGCTTGCTACTGAGGCCTCTCAGATGCCCAGGATGGGGGAGAAGGGGACTCTTCCTGAGACCTAGAGGTCCTGGATAAGGAATGATTGTCAAGGGTGAGTCTTCAGTCTACCCCAGGCCCTGATGGCCACATCCTTCTGCTGGGAGCCATGCTCTGAAAGTACCAAGTGTTCAGTGGATGAGAAGAGAAAGCAAGTGAGCCTGGCAAGGATAAACCAATCCACACTTGACCCCAAAGCAGTGTGAGCTGGTTAAGAGAGTGAGCTTGGCCAGGGAAGTCAATCAAGACGGAAGCCCTCAGAAGACAGCACCTGAGACACATTGACATCAGCCCAGCCGGCCTCCACCAGCATGCAGAGGTGTCTGAGACGCACTCCAAAGAGCCCAGCTGGGTCAGCAGATTCCAACTGAGACTGTACTCTGCCTTCCAGAGCTGTGTGCCTGTAAGCAAGTCATTCGCCTCTTAATGGAGATCATGATGTACTTCACAAGATTGTTATGAGCATCTGAAGAGATGGGGCATGTGAGTGAATCCCTGCCCAACAAAATATATGGAAGAAATAGAAAAAGGCATTCAACTAACATTTGTTAAATTGAACTGTTCTTATGTCTAGCTAGATGTGGGTTTCATAGTTTTACTTGACTGGATTTGGGTTGCATTTCCTCATATGTCCTCATTTTCTCTTTTGATTTTTAAGTGGGGAATGACAATAAAAATTCATTGAAGGTCTAGTATGTGCTAGATTAGTCCTTCTCAAAGTCTGGTTCCTGGACAGATTGCACCAACATCCCCCGAGATGCAAATTAGAAGTGCAAATAAATTATTGAGCCACACCACGGTCCTACTGCTTCAGAAACTTGAGGTGGGGCCCAGCAACTCTTTTTAATAAATCCTCAGGTGATGCTGATGCACACTAAAACCACCATGCTAAGTGTTTTACATGAATAATCTCTTTTAATTCCATAAAAACCTAAAGAGGTGGGAAGTATAATGATATCCCTGATTTACAGAGGGCAAACATGGGGTTTGGTGAGGTTAGTGGCCTGCCCCAGGTCCTCACCTGGTAAGGGAGCCCCCGGTCTATGTAACCCACACCACTGCCCTCTCCCCTCACTACCTTGATGCCTCCTAGAAGTGAGACGCTTTTGTTCCAAGAGGGCTTCCTGCAGGCAGATGTGGGAGCAGGAGTCACTAGTGACACTGGAGCATTCTCCCGGGCTGATGGGTAGAATAGACAGCTATTTTTATTAGGTTTGCAAGACCAGCTGGACTGTTATCATCTATGGGACTAGGCAAACATCTAGCACTAGGACTGTCCCATTCCTGGGCTGGAGCTAAGAAGGCATGGCTACTCGTTTGCAATATTCCCAGAGCACCTACCATCTGCTAAGCATGAGCTTCCCCAACACTGAGACCTGTTGTAACCACTGAAGATGATGTCGCCTTCAAGGATGGATTAAGTTCCTATTACTTGAAGGCACTGTGCCAGAGGCTTTACAATATATTCTCCTCCTGGTGTTACTATGCCCTTTAACAGATGACACCGTTGAGACCCAGAGAGAGGCGCGAACAACAGCTTATAAGCAACGGGGCAGGGTTCTGGCCTGCGTACTCGAAGGATGATTTCTTCCATTATGCTATCCTTTGAGAAGACAGGAGGGAGTAGGGGAGAACGGTGGGGGCTCCAAGCAAAAGGACAAGGCCCTCAGGGCCTGGGGTAGAACTGGAGGCCTACTCTTGACAATCAGTCCTTACCCAGGAGCACAGAGCCAGGCAAATCTGGTCCCAGCACCCATGCCCCCTTCCCCTCCTGGCTCCCTGACGCAGGAGAAAGCCCCCTGGGACTCACCGCTGGTCGGAGAGCACCTGCCGCTGATGGGAAGAGCTCCGGTTTTCCGTGTGCGCCAAGAGGGCCCAAGGCAGACCTGCCAGCGGCCACGAGATGGCGCTGAGATCCAGGAGACTCCGAGCGCTGCAGCCACCCTCTCCGAGGACCCAAGCGGTTGCGGAGGACGCTCTCCCACTCCCCACCGGGATTCCTCTTCCCTCCCTCCTCCTTCCTCGCCTCCTGGCCCTGCGAAGAGTGGAGGCACCATCAGGGAGCCCTAGGCCCAAGGGCGGGCCGGGACTCCCCAGTGACTCCTAGGCAGCCCGGGGACAGCTGCTTCTCCCCTCCCATGCCCTCCCTTCCTCTTTCCCTGTGTTCCTCCCCAGCCCTGCCAGTCAGTCCTGGGCCACTGCTCTCCCACAGCACAGCTGAAGCAGGATCGCAACTCGCAGACTTAACGACTGCACAACTAAACATCAAACATGAACTCTTCGTTAGAAGACATCCCTCTGCTTGAAAACTCAGCCATCGAAGTTCCCCCTCTGTGTCAAAAATCAATTATGCGTAGAAGCCAGCCAGAGTCCTGTGCCTGGTGTCACCATTCTTTCCCAAAGTCCTCTCCCATCAGGAAAACCATGCATGTGCGTGGGTCCGCGCGCGCACATGGAGAGGTAGAATTTTGAGTTGAAAATCTGGATCTACCATGAAAAATTGTGTGACACCAAGCAAGTTCTTTAGGACTCTTTGAGCCTCAATTTTCTCATCCATAAAGTGGAAATAATACTAGTAATCACTTCATGGGCTGTTGGAAAAATTAAATACATCTAAACCATTTAGAGGTGCTTTGACACGTAGTAAGTCTTCAGTAAATATTATTTCTTTTCCTCTGACAGTTACGGTGTGTGTCAATCATTTGGCATTCAATGCAGGCAGCCTTGTGTTTTTGGCTAATTTCTCCTATAGGACATCCCACCCCCAAGGGCCGTGTCTTGCATATCTGTATGCTCAGGAGCACCCAGCACAGGCTCTCGCCTGGTGCATAGTAATCAGAGTGGGCCATGGTGACCACCACAAACCACAGCCTCTGGCTTCAATTCTGCCTCCCTCCTGTCTTCTCTCAGGTGCTGGCTTCGTGCACAGCCCGGCTGGCTCAGTTATCCAGTGTCCTCACCTCCACTTCTCTGCTTTGGGGCGGGTCGTGCCCAGCTTTGAGGTGGGTCGTGCCCAGCTTTGAGTGGTGAGAGCTGTAGCCTTTTGCTCTCTGCTAGGCCAGGGAGCCCCTTCTGAGAGGGTGACGGGGGCCAGGGTGGTGGGGGTATGGTGCTTGTTTTGTGTCCTGGAGAGAGTATGCGCCACATAAAGCCTGCTTGAGCAGAGAAGAACCTGCCCCGGCACCTTAGCCTTGACCCAGTTTCGTATGGTGTGAAGCCCTTGCTTCCGCTGTGATCGGGTCCAAAAGGTTAACAAGTCAATTTGTAGAGGTCTGTGTCTGGGAGTTCTTTGGGGTTTTTATTTGTGTCTTTCCTGACTTTTCTATCTCTGAGAGTCAGGTCTTTCCTCCACATCTCTGTCTTGCACTGCAGTTCCCCAGTGCGTAATCATTCCATATGTGTTGACTGACTGCCAGACACATTGGCTCTGAAGGCTTTACCAAGCTGGCTCTCAGTCATATATATATTTTTTTAATTTTTGAGACAGGGTCTCACTGTGTTGCCCAGGCAGGAGTGCAGTGGCACAATCATAGCTCACTGTAGCCTCGAACTCTGTGGCTCAAGTGATCCTCCCACCTCAGTCTTCTGAGTAGTTGGGACTACAGGTGCCTGCCACCACACCTGGCTAATTTTTATTTTGTATTTTAGAGATGGGGATCTCGCCATGTTGCCTGGAGCTGGTCTCAAACTCCTGGGCTCAATCAATCCTCCCTCCTAGGCCTCCCAAAGCACTGGGATTACAGGAGTGAGCCAACACACCTGGCCTCAATCAGATCTTTAACCATCCAATGTATTCAATTATGTCAGAGGGCCCACTGCTGAAGCTGTTCACAGATTGCTCTGATATCATTAAAAAGCTAACCACATATGCAAATGAAGTGTTGGAGGTGTGAGGGTGGCTTGGGGTAGAAAGTGCTTCTGGTTCATCTAGGAAGTCTTCCTGGTGGGGGAAGGGCTGAAGTTGTCACTGAAAAGGATGCAGGTTGATACCCTGAGGGGGGTGGTGTGGTTTTAGGCCATAACCCTCCCTTTCCTGGTGCAGGTCCTCACATGAGTCATTCCAGAGTTCCCTTGCTGGTCACTGGGAACATTCTAGTGTGTGACTTCTCTCTGGCAACAAGCTGAGTTCCTGGAAAACAACAATCACAGAGAGACAGTCCACGACCTCTACCCTCTTAACTCTTCCTTAGAAATCCTACTGTCTGCAGCTGGGAATGAATGGAATGAAGGTCAAGGATGAAGTAATGATCAAATACTGCGTTTTGGGTGCCGTGGTAACTATCCGGTTTCCATTTAGAGTTCCTGGATGACATCTTCTTTCCGGAGGAAGACAGAGTCAAATGAGAAACGTGAGTTGAGCCCAGGGGAAAGGACCATCCGGGAGATGCCTGAGGGGCTCCAGGGCACTGTAATCTCTTGCTCAGCTGGCAGAGTGGGGATGACACGGCCAGCTGCTCTCTGGAGTCCTTGGCCTTCCTGTTTCCCTCTGAGGACTTTGAGTGGGGAATCTAAACCATATGTCTCTGATTCATTTACTGTGAACTCATCAAGTTGCAGTTTGGCAAGAGTCCTTGGATGTCTCGGAAGAGCTTTTGGTTTGGTTTCATTTGTTCTTTCTAGTGCTTTTCCTTTGAAATAGGAAGTTTATGTTTGCCAAAAATAAGTTGAAAAGCTAATTTGATATTGGATCAGAGCATAAAAAGAAATCAAGAAGATATTATCCTTTGTGTTTCCCTATTTTTAACTTTGCAATGCAGGCAAGTCATAGCTGACATTTAATTCTGTGGATTGGGCGCTATCATTATCCCCATTTTACAAATGAGAAAACTAAAGCCCAGAGTGGTTAAGTAAATTGACCAAGTCCACATAGCTAGTAAAGTGGCAGCTTTATATACGTGCACAGTAGCATCACCAAGGGCCCGTCATGCTTTTAGGGGCTTATGTAAATATTTTAACTTCTTTTAAAATCAGAAAAAAATGAACTTGATGTTGAAAGAGAATTTAACGTATTTGTCTTTCTACCAACACAGTCATATAAAGTTTAACTCTTTCGGAAGCAGTCACCGTCTTGAGTACCAGGGAGAATGAGAGAGAGAATGGAAGGAACAGTGGTAGGGTGTCCACTGCGCTCGGCAGGGCTGACCACTGTGTGAAAGTGGCCCGGATGCCAAGTCAGCCCCCTCAGTGAGGGGACTCAGCCCACACCCTAAGATAGAGCAGGCTGTATTTAATAAAGTGCCACTGAGCTTGGACTAGGTAGATCACACGAGGCTTCACGAAGGAGCTGGGATTTGAGGAAAGGGTTAAACACGAAAGGATGGGAAAGTAGAGACAATTTGAGGAATGGAGAATTTCCTGTACTGGTGGAGACTGGGGGTAGCTGATGTAGAAGTTGTACTGACTATTAGTTAAAACTCAGTTTCTAAACTACTTTTGAATTGTATTTTGTTTGTATTTCCCATTGAAGATCTACATCTAGCTGTTACTTGTTTTCATTCTGTCAGTGATAATTAAAGCTCAATTGTTACTTAAACTCACAAATGATTATCTTCTGTAATAGAAGGGTAAACAGGACTTTTGCTTTTGTTCATTTTGTTATTTCCTGTTAGAGGTTAACTAATATTCATTCTTTAGCAGTTAATGTCTATATAGCAGACATAGATATAGCAGGTATAGACATTGCTGTTTAGCAGCAATAATTAGGAAATTGTCCAAAAGGTCATAGGAAACCATCTCACTTCCTTATTTTTGCACCAAAATGAAATACCAAACATTGCAGTGTGGTTTCCATGGAAGGGACTCATGGTTTACAAACAGTGCTCCTCAGATATAGGACTTGGTAAAGACGCCTTAGGGGACAAGGGGGTAGGCAAGGGGGGCAGGGAGTGGCCAGCGGGTGAGCAGCGGGTGGGTGCTGAGGTCCTTTTCCCTGCTTTAACCTGATCAGGTTGTTTACATATATTAGGGTTTCTAGGAAAGATTTCATTTTTTAAAAGGGGGATCCTTTGAAAAAAATAAATTTGAAAACCACTGCTATAAAAACTTTAAGAAAGTTAAAAACACTAGGAACTAGGTGGTTTATCTCTTTATTTCTCTGCCTATTCCAGGAATAACTTAAGATGGCTTATACAAATGTTAATACAAATCATTCAGCAAGTTTTTTTAAGCAAAGCAGTCATGGAAAGAAGGAAAAATAGTGGTAGAGACGTCAGACATCCCCAGGGCAAGGTTCATGCACCAATGTACCCGAGGAGGAGCAGGCCAGCGGGGCTGGGCAGCACAGGCTGCAGCTGGCAGGTGTGGTTCACAGAAGGGTCACACAGACAGAATCCATCCTCCCTCTGCAGGATGAGGAGATGGTGGCCTGGGCAGAGCCCTGATATCCTGTGGAAGCTCCTAGGATATTAGTGAGAGTCCCTTGGAGTTTTGTTTGACTTTGCAGAAGCGCGTCCTTCTCCATCCCAGCCACCATCTTTGTCCTTTCCTTCCCTAAAGACGCATAAACCATGGCAAGTGGAGGTCTCTGTCTGCCCACCCAGCTGTCCTCAGTCCTCTGGCCACACATCCTTCACACCCTAATCACCCCTCAATCAAAAATTTTCAAAAGCCAAATTTGATCATTTGTCTTGCGTTTACTCTGGACCAGGTACCGTTCCAAGTACTCATACATTCAGCCTTCCATGTCTGTGGGTTCAACCAACTGTCGATAGAAAGCATTTTTAAAAAACCAAACATCTGTACTGAATATCTACAGACATTTTTTCTTGTCATTATTCCCTAAACAATAAAGTATAACAATTATTTACATAGCATTTACATTGTATTAGGAATTATAAGTAATCTGGTGTTGATTTAAAGCAAACAGGAGGATGTGCATAAGTTAATGCAAATACTAAGCCATTTTATGTCAGGGACTTGAGCATCTTTGGATTTTGGTGTCCATGGAGACTGCTAGGTAAGTCACTGTGTGGTTTCTCCCTGAGTCGTCAGGGCAGGGATGAAGCTGGACCAGCGAGGTTTTCCTGCCAGTATTTGGGTTCTCTTTACCCAAAGAAACCAATCCCCCGAAGGTACTGAGAGACAACTGTATGTGTTAACACTTTTGATTCACACAACATCCCTATGTGGTAGGTACTATTATCACCCCCACTTAACAGATCAAGAAACCAAGGCACAAAGAGGTTAAACAACTTGCTCAAAGTTATACACCTGGTGACAGAGCCGAGATTTGAAGTTTGGTTCTGCATTCTTTTTACTCTACCCATGGAGCCCCAATTTCCCAACTCATTACAGCCTGCTGGTTGCAGAGTGGGAAGTTACGCTGTCCCTGAGGCTGAAGTCCCAGGTTTTACCCTCAAGTGAGCTACTCGGTCACACGTTGGCCTGTCCTGTTTGGGGGCCACAGATGGTACCTTGCAGTCTGTCCAGCCATTTGTTGATATTTGCAGATCCCAAAGAAAACCCAAGGTTTGAAGGTGTGAGGGCGCTCAAGGCAGGCTTTTCTCACAATAGAAAAGGCAGCAAAGAAGTAGGATATGCAAGACAGGATCTTGGTTTCTCTATGGTTTCGTCTTATTAATAATAATTAATATTATGACAGATACCACTTAGAGCCAGACACTGTTCTAGGCATTTTACATTCATGATCTTATTTAATCCTCAAAGCAACAGAGCAAAGTAGGTATTATTAGTCTCACTGTAGCAGGACGAAATTGAGACCTAGAGGCCACAGTGAATTCATCTCTGCTTTTCCCCAGACCATAGCACCCAAGTTTTCTATGTGGTCACCAGCCTTGTGCCCTTTACACCCATTTGCACAGAAGCTCCTTCATAAGGGTTCTCAGGATGTGTATTTGCTTCTGCTCCCTCCTGTCAGTTCCTCAAAAGCCAAGGCTGTGCTCACTAGTTCTCTTCACGTCCTTCCTCTCTAACCCCAAGAGCCCCACATAAAGCTCTTAGTAAGGTAGGCTCTGGTTCGATGCTGGGCTTCACAGCTAGGATGACATCAGCAGCTGGCACTGCTGGTGGAAATGCAGAAATGGGGAAACCGTCAAAAACAGAATGCCCTGATCCTTCTTCACCCCCAACAACTCCTAACTTGTATACATATGCATAAAGGATGAATCTGCCTAAACACCCTAGAAAAGTGCCTACCCTTGGGCTTCCACATAAATCATCATGCAAATGAGGCAGCAGCTGTGGGCCTGGTTGCCGGAACCATTTTGTGTCCTCTCACACCTAAAGAAAACTAAAATACTGGTAGGAAAACCCCGCTCCTCTAGCCTCATCCCTGCCCTGATGACTCAGGGAGAAGCCACACAGTAATCTACCTAGCAGGCTCCAGAAGCAGCCTCTTCACTTCCCTGCCAACCCACCTCACCCACCCGCACCCCTACACAGGCAGGGGGAGGTGATAATAAGCAGGCTCTTACCAGCTGTCTTTGCAGGGGCAGCAAAAATGATTACTCAGCCTTGTTCAGGAGAATACACTCTCCCGTCCCTGGCTAATTCTTGGGGGTGTGGGGCATGGGAAGGAAACTGGTGTCAGGCTGGCTCAGGTCTTAGAAAAGTGTCATTCATCTGGACAGTGCACAGACTTTGTAACAACTTAGTGATGGAACCAAAGCTTACTTTTGTGCCATTTATGAGGGAACTAATCTATAAGCAAAGGATCTCAACTATTTGCTCATTTATTCAATGTGTACATGCGAACACAATAAAGGAGAGCTTAAAAAAAAAACCCCTAAAAATGGCTATTAGCATGAAATATCAGCTGTAGCACTTTAGCCTGTGGGAGAGAATTTGGCATTTTCAAGTTGTTTCAAGGGTCTTGAGTTTAGTAAAAAAACAGACTTAGAAATTTCAAATAATTATTTTCTCTTTATTGAGGTAGATTCACAGAACCCCCTTCTTGTCAACCTCTGTCACTCTATGCAATGAAAATACATAGCCTTCAAAAAAAATAAAATAAAGGCACTTGTGTTTTACAATTTTTAAATAATTTACTTCCTCAAAT
Organism: Piliocolobus tephrosceles; assembly: GCF_002776525.5. Lineage (NCBI taxonomy): Eukaryota > Metazoa > Chordata > Mammalia > Primates > Cercopithecidae > Piliocolobus > Piliocolobus tephrosceles. The sequence continues at coordinate 69,470,643 of NC_045434.1, forward strand.
TTTCAGAATATCTTCCCTACCTCAATTATTCTGAATGAATGAGATAACCCAAAAGAATGCTTTTATAAAGTGACTTTGGCTTTGGAATGTATTATTTGGGATGTATTTGTAAGTCCTCTACATTCCAAGTTTGGTCTGCAGACCAGCAGCATTGGCATCACCTGGAAGCTTGATTGAAATGCAGACTCTTCAGTTCCTGATTCTGCTGGGCCAGGAGCTGCAGTTTAGCAAGATCTCCAGGTGCTTTCAATGCACATTGAAGTTCAAGAAGCACCTGTTGGATATTGTCCTCATGGGCAATGGCTTGACTTGCAGAGTTTTTGCTTTGCTCCCAATGATGCTAGAAGGGCTGGTTCTCTCTGAGCAAGTGGCAGTGTTCTGAGGACAGCTAGTACTAGACCTTGTTGGGGTTAGGCCTCAAAAACAGATCAAGTGGGTGGGTTCACACACCATGACCCTGGCAGCTGGCCTCCAGATCAGTAGGAGCAACAAGGATATTTCTTGAGCTACCTGTTGGATACCCCTTTCTTGACTTCAGGGGAAGGAGGAAGCCCTCACGAATCTCTTTGCACTCTTCTCTTGTCTCCACTCTTTTATATCTTCAGTGTAACTGAGAGGTTTCAACAGTCAGGTAACCAGTCTTAAACTTCTTTTGTAGTAAATTTTGTATACAGCCTAGCACTTCCTTTAGAAAGTAGCATCTATTATAACTTGGTAGCTGATTCAAAACTTCAATATTATGTCTTGTGGCATGTATAACAGAAAAAGAACTGGGAAAACCCTAAATGTTTACCAATTACTGGTTCAATAAATTATAGAATGTCCATGCCATAGAGTATTAGGCAGTAGTTAAAAAGAACAGGGCCTGTCTCGATGTGTGAACATGAGATAGTGTCCAGGATATATTACATGAGAAGGCAAATGCTGTCATCCCTCCCTATCCACATGGGATTGGTTCAGGAACAATGCAAGAATACCAAAATCTGAAAGTGCTCAAGTCCCTTATATAAAATGGTATATACTATTTGTATATAACCTATGCACATCCTCCATATACTTTAAATCATCTCTAGATTACTTATAATACCCAAAACAATGTAAATGTTATGTAGTGGTTGTTATACTATGTTGTTTTTTATTTGTATTATTTATTATTATATTGGATTTTTAAAATATTATCAATTCACAGTTGGTTGAATCCACAGATGTGGAATTCTCAGATATGGAGGGCCAACTGTATCTAGTATCACCTCATTTGTGCCTAAAAGAAGAGGAAATGGTCTTCATGTATAGTCTTTATGTGCACAGAATATTGCTGGTTGTATATCTTAGAACCTGGAATAGCCACTGCTTCTAAGTTAAGGGTATTTTTTTTTTTTTTTTTTTTTTTTTGAGATGGGATCTCACTCTGTTACCCAGGGTGGAGTGCAGGAGCATGAACATGGATCACTGCAGCTTCGACTTCCTGAATCAAGCAATCCTCCCACCTCAGCCCCCCAGGTAGCTGGGACTACAGGTACACGCCATCACACCCGGCTAGTTTTTGTATTTTTGGTAGAGACAAGGTTTCACCATGTTGACAAGGCTTGTCTTGAACTCCCAGGCTCAAGCGATCCACCCACCTCAGCCTCCCAAAGTTCTGGGACTACAGTCGTGAGCCACGAAGTAAAGGGTCTTAAAGGCCGGACCTGGGAGAATTACTTTCACAGTGTATTATTTGGTACTTTTGATTTTTTAAAATATAAATGTAACATATATATTACATTTTAAATTCCCAAAGGATTATACAGTCATTTAAAAATTATGGTTATGAAGATTAATATGGCAGCATGAAAAATTTTTATGATGTAAAGTGAGAAAAGCAAACATCCGTAGTCAGTACGTGCATTCCAATTTCAACTATGTAAAAATAAGCAAATTTAAAAAAGACTTAAAGAAAAATCAACAAAATTTAAGAGTAGTTATGTTACAGCATTGGGATTTTCCATAGTTATAAAAATCAACTTTATTGAGGTATAGTTTATATGCAAAAATGCATCTATTTTAAGTATACATTTGGAAGAATTTTCGCAAATTCATATAGTCATATAACCATCACCACAATCAAAACACAGAACATTTCCATTATCCCAAAAAGTTTCCTTGTACTTTGTCTCATTCAATCCTGGTCTGCAATCAACGATGAGTTTTCTGTCACTGTAAGTTAGATTTTATTTTCTGTCACTATGAATTAGAATCATATACTATGTACTCTTTTTGTGTCCTGGCTCCTTTTGCTCAGCATAATATCACATCCATCCTCTCCTTCTTCCTTAGAAACTGCATCCTGGGCAGTATCCCCAGCTGAAAGATTACACTTCCCAGCCTTCCTTGCAACTAGATGTAGCCATATGACAAAATGATGTCCAATGAAGCATAAATAGAAAAGTCATGTGAGACTTCTGGAAAAGCCTTTGTAAAAGTGAGGAGCAGACACCCTTTTCTTTTTCTTCTCTTTTCTCTTGGTGTTGCCCTGGAATGTGGACCTGATGGATGGAGCTCTGGCAATCATCTTGGAATATGTAGTGACCTTAAGGATGAACAGAAAAGAAAATGAGCCTGGGCCTTTAATGACACAGTGGAGCTGCCCTCCCAGCTTGGCTCTCTTCTTCTTAGTCTGCTTTTATATGAAAATACATACATATCTTGTTTAAGCGCAAATATTTTGGATTTTTCTGTTATTTGTTGCTTAAAGTAATTCTAATCATTCCATAAGCCTTAATGCATTTTTAAATTGTGCATTTTTTGAACAAAAATTAAATTGTAACATAAAAAATAAAACTTTATACTAAGATCTGGCAAAAACCGCTTAAGAAATACATTACAGGCTGGGCGCGGTGGCTCACGCCTGTAATCCCAGCGCTTTCGGAAGCCGAGGTGGGTGAATCACCTGAGGTCCATTCGGGACCAGTCTGGCCAACATGGCGAAACCCTGTCTCTACTAAAAATACAAGAATTAGCCGGGCATGGTGGCATGCACCTGTAATCCCAGCTACTCAGGAGGCTGAGGCAGGAGAATAGCTGGAACCCAGGAGGCAGAGGCTGCTGTGAGCTGAGATCGCACCACTGCACTCCAGCCTGGCCTTCAGAGCAAGACTCTGTCTAAAAAAAAAAAAAAAAGAAAGAAAAAGAAAAACATTACAGACCAATATCCCTCACGAACATAGATGCAAAAATTCTCAGCAAAATATTAGCAAATTGAATCCTCAATATATAAAATGAATATGCATGACCAAATGAAAGGTTGACTCAGCCTTAAAAAATGAATCAATGTCTGTAGTCCCAGCTACTTGAGAAGCTGAGGCAGGAGGATCACTTGAGCCCAGGAGTGTGAAGCTGTAGTGCACTATGATCACTCCTGTGAACTGCCACTGTATTCCAGCCCAGGCAACACAGCGAGACTCCATCTCAAAAAAAAAAAAAAAAAAAAAAAATCAATGTATTAATACTTCTCCACAGAATAAAAGAGAAAATCAAATAATCATCTCAATTGATGCAGAAGATGCATTTGACAAAATTAATATTTCTTTATAATAAAAATTCTCAGCAAACTAAGAATACACAGGAACTTCTTCAACTTGACAAAGGGCGAATCGGAAAAAAATTACAGCTAACAACATTATTGTGAAAGACTGAATGCTTTCCCCTAAGATAGGGAACAATGAAAGGATAACAATGAAAGGATAACATATCTATGAAATATTGTGCTGGAACCCCTAGCAATGTCTAAGGCAACAAAAAGAAATAAAAGGCATAAAAGATAGGAAAGAAAAAGTAAAACTTTCTCTAATTACAGGTTAAAATGATTATCTACATGGACAATCCTATGGAATCTAAAAAAAAAAAAAATCACAATCCTTCTAGAATTAATAAGAGAATTTAGCAAGGTTAAAGGATACCAGGGTGATATACAAAAATGAATATACTAGCAACAAGCAACTGAAAAATTAAAATTTTATAAATCCCATTTACAATAGCCTTGGAAAGCATGAAATATTTAGGGATACGTTTAATGAGTGATTTGTAAGACTTCTACACTGAAGATTATAAAATATAACTGAGGCTGGGCATGGTGACTCATATCTGTGATCACAGCACTTTGGGAGACCAAGGTGGGTGGATGCATTGAGCGCAGAAGTTCGAGACCAGCCTGACTCTCGAACAAGGTGAAACCCCATCTCTATTAAAAATACAAAAATTAGCCAGGCATGGTGGTGCACACCTGAAGTCCTAGCTACTCCGGTGGCTGAGGCGACAGAATTGCTTGAGCCTAGGAGATCGTGCCACTGCACTCCATCCAGCCTGGGTGGCGGAACAAGAACTTGTCTCAAAAAAAAAAAAAAAAAAAATCACTGAGAAAAATTAAAGAATATTTATATACAGGAATAACTATCACTGTCTATGAATAGTGAAGACTCACTATTAGCAGGATGTCAGTTTCCCCCACATTGATCTATAGATTCAATATAGAGTCTATATTCACACAATCCTGGGTGAAAACAGCTGGAGTTTTTAAGACATTGACAAGCTGATTCTGACATATAAATTTACATAGAATTTTAAAATTAATACAATGAATCTAAAATAGAAAAAAATAAGACCAAGATTGTGACAGAGACACACATGAGGTTCTGCAATAGCACAGAGGAAGAAAGAATAGCTCTGATTAGGTGACTCAAGGAAGGCGCCTCAAAGGGGATGACTGAACAGCGCCGGCATCTGGGTACTCAGGTAAGCATCTGAATTCTGGAAAAAAAAAAAAAAACTCCCTGCTTGATCCTGGTTGAGAACTATGGGTTCAAACAAGGTGGTACCTGTGGGGACGGAGAAGGGAGAGCAGATGGAAGAGAGGATGGATATGAACACCAACTGGACTTGGTAGAAGAAAAAAATCCAATTAACTCTGGTTTCCAGCTTGGGCAGCTGGGTGGATAATGATTTCATATTCCAGGATTTGGGAAATGGAAAGCAGATTAGTTTTATGCATGGCAGTGGGGATGAGAGAGAGGTTGAGAGAAAAATGATCTCTACACACCCTCCAGAGAGCTCAGAAACTCAGTCCCCCCAAGTGGGTCCAGCAGGGCAGAGAGCTGGAGACAGGCTGACCCCGGCTGCCCTTTAGGTTTTGCCTCCATGGGGCAGACCCTGCTGCTGAGAAAGGTGTGCTCTGAGCATTTGTTGGACAGCTGCTGAATCTTAGGGCTCTGAGCTACTATAAAGCAATTTTCTCCATGGTGTTGTTGTTTAACATAGACTTTGTTAGCCCCTAGACAATTGTCCCTTGGTTTAGAATGCCGGAACAAATTTGACCCGTGGAGTCTAGTTCCAGGATTCTACTCACATTGTTCCACTGAAGAGATTTTAATAAAGGGATATTTCCAGGGATGACAGCCAGGCTAGGGAGCCGACCAGGGATGTGGAGGCACCCAGGAGCTCTCCACAGTGGAAGCTATTACCACATGGAGGCCAGAAGGGGCAGAGGGAGAGGATGGTATTACTGAGGCCCAGTGGAGACTGGAGCCATAGAGGAGGAGCTGGGCTCCTGGAAGAATGCAGCCACTGCCAGGTCAGGCCTCTGAATCAAGGGAGCGCAGACAAAAAATACACCCCATCACCACCCTCCTTACCCCTCAGTCTCCAACTGGTGCCTCCCACTGGCTAATGGTGATTGGAAGCCAGCGATCAGGGAAGCATGAGCAAAGAAGAGTGGGGAACAGACCAGGTGTGTGGGGTCAGGGGCAAGCAAGATACCAACACAGCCACCCTGGAATACAGCCTGTGTAAAAGCAGGGGCATGGGTAACTCGGAGGAATGACAGAAAAACCATAGCACAGAAGTCAGGACTCTTGGATCCCCACCCCTACGCACACTGAGTGTCCTGGGAGGCATGCTGCTGGCACCTTAGGCCTCGACTGCTTTGGCTGCAAAATGAGTGGGCTGGACCATTCAGTTGAGTGAACATTGTGGCCTTCCACAGAGAGTCCCCTGACTCTGCTGTAAGTCAGCTGGCCTTCCCACCAAGCACAGACTGTGGCTCAACCCCAGGCAGACAGGAGTAGTGCTGGGCAAGGGGAGTGCCAGGGAGGCCTGGGATTGGCCAGCATCTGGGACTAGAGCTGATGTTCCTCTTTTCCAGCAAACCCATGGGACATGCAGAGTCAACCAGGGACTTTTCTTAAACGTACTTTTCACGGTGGTGAGGTACATTCAAAAAGAAACAAGAGTATTCATCTCCAGAGAGCAGCAGCTTCACAGACCTGTGTTGCTGTAGCTCCAAGTCCTGGTGCCCCCTGCTCAGTTCCTGATAACTGAAGATGAAACTTGAACAGCAAAAGGGAAGTCTCCTGTCTCCTACAGGGTATCAAATCCTGTTTCTAGATGGTTTCAGTTCTTAAAGACGCAGGATTCCATATTTTCTCACCCAATAAGCGGGAGGCAAAGACGCTTCAGTGACCACCAACCACATTTGCACAGCCCTGGGGTGAAATGCGGCTGCACCGCAGAGCCTTTCTGGAATCCGGTTTGAAAGGGGGTCCCGATATTTCTAAAATGTGTCATCTTTCTCCTTATCAATGTAAAGAATTGGTCCAGGTAAGTGCACAGATTTGCTAAGTCAGCTCTGGGTCCCAGAGGGCCTCTTAGTTTTCTACGATTTTGTACCTTCCTAGTTTCTACAGGGTCAGATGCCTCACAGGAGCACATGCTAGTGTTTTCTTTTGCAGGTGAGAAGGGCCTGTTCACACTGGCTTCGAGGTCACTCACAGGCCGAGCTCGGGGAGTTGCTCGCTCCTTTACTGTGCCCATGGAGTGTCCCTGGCCTCTGAGAGGACAGACAGACTGGGATCTTGCTGCCTTCAAAGTGTTTGGTCACAAATACACATTCGAATATGTGTTCTACAGTTTATTTAAAGAGGATAAAGGAGGGAAACAAGAACGACAAAGAGAAAAATAAGAAAAAGAAAAGGTGGAACAGGTGGTTCGTAAGGGTTCCCAAGCATGTGGAAATACATAATAAACAAAGAAGGTGATGCGTCCCCTGAGGAAGAGGAAAGGGAAATGCTACCACAAAGATTTCACTGAGGCCCAAGGCGTTTTTCTCCTTGAAGTCAGACACCAGACACTGGAAGAGGTGGATACAAGATGCTGTGGCATCTTTCACATCAGGACACAGTCATTTGTTTACTTATTTACCTACATAAACAACAACAATATGGTGGGGTGCGGTGACTCACACCTGTAATCCCAGCACTTTGGGAGGCTGAGGC
>NC_045434.1:69477956-69531479 GCF_002776525.5 Piliocolobus tephrosceles
ACAAAACAAAACAAAACAAAAAAACCGAACCAATATAATGGGATGCATGCTGTGATTCAGAGTCAAGGGAAGCACATGGGAAAAGCCTCTGATCAAATTTGTCAGAGATCACAGAAGTCTTCTGAGGAAGCAGCGTCTAGCCTTTGCCCTAAAGGTGCTTAGGAGTTGGACAGAAATGAGGGGGAGGAATAGCAGATAGGAGGGCCTAATTCAGGATAAGGCAGCCCAGGATAGCGGAACAGGTGAGGTGGCCCAGGGACTCTCTGCTCCTTGGAAATTACACAGTCAATACATGATGCCCTGACTTTCTCGGTGTCTCTGTGCATTTGGGGGTAAATAAACATCTTCCAAAAACACTAGCTTCATTTGACACTGTTTAAAAATATGTTTTTAAAAAGGCAAAATCATGCCCTTATTTATATATGAAATATACAAATGTTAAGACTTTTATTTATTGGAAATCATTAATCAATGAGGGAGCCAAGCAGTTGTAACCAGTTCAAAAGATAATCTGAAAAACAGGCATGTTTCCAGATTTGGAATATCAACATGAATGTGCAAATGGAGGCAAACTGGTCTTTCCAAGGGAGAGGAAGGAAAATAAATTGATCATCTACCAGAGGACATAATTTGCATGTCTATAGATAATGACTTTGCATTGTTATGAATCAGCTACAATTGACAGAGTTGTCAAAGCTCAAAGACACTGCAAGACTCTTATTAGATAACTTGAGGGGTGTCCTCTAGACAATGCATAGTTACCTCTTGTACGTTTTCCCTACATGGACAGCCTGTCAAATTCTCTTGCTTTTTGTCTCCTCTGGCCAGGACCATGGGTGATTTGTGTACCCAACTCCTCTGTGCACACATGATAAATGAAGTAATCCTAAGCAAATATTAAGGACTTACATGGTAATGATGTAGAACAGATAGAAATGTGATAACTGTATTTACAGCATTTAAATGAAATTAAAGTTAACAACTGAAAAGATTTGTGTCCTGTGTCTATTTCTGTCTCACATCTCCATCGTCATCATCAGCCTATTTTCACTTTCATCACTGTTATTACAAGGCCTTTCTTAAGCAACGTCTTCGCTAATTTATGGGAACTCCACATTTACAACAGGCAAACTGACCTCGATGATGAATTCTAGGAGCAAAGAAAGTAGGTTATGTCCATGCTCTTAAATGGGGAAACAACAATGAGAAATTCATATCACAAATATGAAAGTGATTTTGTAGGGGTTGGAGTAGGCGGTAAAGGCTTACCTGGGATGAAGACAACTAGGGAGGGAGTACCCATTCAGTCAGTCAGTCACACAGATTTTTTTTTTTTTTTTTTTTAGTGCTTACCATGTGCTAGGCATGGTGCTAAGCAACCAGGCATATAGGAATGAATAAAACACTCTCTGACCTGTCGCTTACAATCTCAGTAGGCATGTTCCCTGTTCAGACCAGATGGTGGAGAGCATTAGATTTCCTCTAATCAAACTGAGACAGGTCTGGAGGTGAGATTTCGGAAGCGGTACGACAAGGGGCCCTTTCAGGTGTATGTGGGTGAGGGATGTGTCTTTCTCTAGTGTGTCTTGTTTCCCCACGATGTACACAATGGGGACTTAACCTTTCATTGTTTGAACAATAATTTGTAAATGAATAACTAATCGGTATTTTAATTATTTTATATTATTAGTATTTATTTTTATAAAAATTAGTTTATTGAAAGTAATATGATTTATGATTTGCATAAATGATTAATATTTAAATATTTATAATATGACTTATGATTAGCATAAATAACTTATTACTAATAAAGATTCCATATTCCAAATGCTTACAGCTAATTTAACAATTAAATAACTTCTGGGAGGTACTTTCATTTATTCTTTCCACTCTCAGCCTCAGGTTGCTGGCCACCACTGGTGTTTCTCAAACTTTCTTGCTTTCTCAATTTCAGAAAGTACTGCCTGGTGAATTGAGCCCTCTCTGGGTTTGTGACATTCTGGAAGGTACTTTTTGGTCTTACCATTAGCATGAAGGAAAGCCTAAGGAAGCTCTGTGAAAGCTGAGGATGCTTGGAAAATGGTCCTTCCTCTCAGGCTTCTGGGCAACAGTAATGATTACACATTGTTCAACAACCTGCCACCCTCAAGTTCAGATAACACAGGGGCCAATTCAGAGCACAGCAGAAGCTTATATCCTACACAAGGCAACTGAAAACCCAGTTCTAGATGAGTCTTGACGAAGATAAGTAGCAGGTTATTAAGGGAAATCAGGGAAGTTCCAGAGCCCATCTCTGGCCTTTCAGGATGGTGTGGTAGAATGCAAACAATGGACTCTCCCTTGCACTTTCCCTCAGGGCTGTGGTTAGAATTCTGGTCTAGTAGCCTTTGTTCTGATCTGTGATGATATTTCTAGTCTTCTTAAGAATATCATACCAGAAAAAGGTGATGCTAGAACAGCCAAGAGAGCAGGTGAGCTGTTTCAAGGGGCAATTTGTAATGAACACAGCCTTGGACTTAGGGGTTCAAGCCCTTCAAGCGTACCATGCCAAGAGCACCACCACTGCTAAATACAAACTTTTGGTGTGGGTCACGCTAATGGTGACGATGTCCATGGTGGTGGTGTTGACCACACCTATCTCCTTTGACTCACATAGATAGGGTGGGACACTTTCATCAAGGTAGTCCATTTCCAAATGTGCACTCCAGAAAAGTTCCCATGACTCCAAGCATACAGCAGTTTCCAGAGATTCGGGCCTTGGTTGGCCACACCCTCAAACCTCAAATTATGCAGCATTATGGGAGTGTGGGGGAACTTCCCCCAGCATACCCTCTTGTGGATTCAGCAAAACCTCCCCAGGAGAAGGGATGAGTTCGATTCAGAGAACAAGGATCCCCATTCCCTCCTTCCCTTTTCCATCCCTCTTTCCTTCCCTTCCTCCTCTCCATTCTTGCTTCTTTCTTTTTGCTCCCTGGCTCTCTTCTACAAGCCTCCTTCATGCAGCACAGATGACCCTGCCAGGACTTCTTGGACCTCAAGGGAGGGAAGGTGTTTCACTGAGAGCTGGGGCCTCCCTTTTTTTTTTTTTTTTTTTTCTAGTTCTTGCTGGGGCAAAGCCCACAGCCCTGTGTCAGTAAATACCCCCGCGGGTGGCGGAGACCCTAGCACTGGTGGGAAAGAAGAGAGGGGCTTTTGGGACTCTCGCTTTCCTGTCTGTTAGAGTCATCATTCTTTACCAAGATCTGGGGTCAAAACTGGGTCCTGATTACTGAATGGAAACCCCAAGGTTCAAGGCTGGCTGGTGCAATATAGGGCGGGATTGCGGACAGGAAGTGGTGTGACTGTGTGGGTGTGAAGGAAGGACTTCCTCCCTCTCTGACACTTTCTATGCCAAGGGGGCCTTTCTCAGGCTGCCTTCCTTCCAAACCCAGCAGGCAGCCACTCTGAGACTTGAGATACAGATGCCCAGCACAAGTCCTGGTGCCCAGCGGCAGTACGAATAGAACCACACAAAACCAGTCCGCAGCAGCTTGTCTACTCCCCTAGTCCCTCCTGGAAGAATACAGCACTTTCTCAGGCTTATACTCTGCAGAATTTTTACTTTTTCAGGTAGGAGTAGCCCAGGGGACATTTGTTTTTCAGGACTCTGGTCCCGTCTCCAGTTATCTCGGAGGGGACATGACCCTCAGCACCATGGGCTGCCTTAGTTTTTGTTCCCTTCTTCCAACTGTATTGCTTTCACATTGAAAGTAGAGGCAGTCTTGATCCTCCCAAAATTCAAGCTCAACCTCAAGCTCAACACAGCAGCTAGGGAGGAGGACACCTGATTCAGTGGCTAATTTGAATAAAGTTCTCAATCACAGATAAAGCAATTAACATATTGCAGCAAAGCAGCTGGATCTGGGAGACATTTAGGAGACACAATGGACAGGACTTGGCAGATTAGCTTGGGACCATAGAGAAATCAATAGGTTTCTAGCCAGGTGGGTGATGGACCCTTGATTAAATAGGTAAAAACAGATTAAGAAGCATGTTTGAGGGGAAGACAATGAGATCATGAGTGTATCTTGGGCCATGTTGAGTCATTGAGTGGGATGTGCCGTGAAACATCCTCTGAGAGACACCTAACAGGCAGTTGGATGGATCCACAGGGCTGCCCCCTAGAGAGATAACTGGGCTCTGGATACAGATGGGAAAGTTATCAACGTAGAGATAGATGGTGGCTAAGAAGAAGCAGATAGAACAAAGAACAAAGGTAAAAGCCATTGTCATAGGCTGTTGGGAAGTAAAGGAAAATAAGATGTGAGATGTGACCGTTAGATTTACTAACCAGAGCTTACTGGTAAACTCCAAGGAGGCAATTTCAGTGAGAGGGTGGGAGAAAAGGCTGGATCCTATGATAGAGCCTGACAGATATTCACCAAACCCAGTTCTTCCTCCTACTGAGCGCTTGGCTAAATTTCATTTCCTGACTTCCCTTGTAGCTGGATGGGGCCAGGTGACCGAGTTCTGGCCATTGAACTGTGGGGAAGTGATACACCGTCACCTCCAGGACATAGTCCTTTGCCTCATCCCCCATGGACCCTCTCCTCCCCAGCTTCCCAGCCAGAGTAGAGGGGCTGGGGGATGGCAAGGCCTTCTACTCAAATGGAAGCTAGGGGACTAATGAGGATTATGACGTGGAGCCAGGGGATTACCTGAGGTCAGGCTGGATAGGGCTTACGGATAAGCAGGCCAATGGGGCCAGCAGGCCTGGACACCCTGGAGTTAGCAGGGGAGTAGGAGAACATACAGTAGAACAGCAATGACCACAAGGGTCAGAGCAGGTCAGTGGACAGTCAGGACAGCTGGATTTTGGAAGTCGGGTCAGTCAGAGGGGTCCACAAGCCTAGAGAACTTGGAAGTTCTGCAGGATCAAGTTGAGACTCCTGGAGGCCACAAATTCCTGGAGTTGAAAGTCAGCAGCAGCAAAACTCCTGCATGTGCCAGGCACACACTTCATATGTTCCTACTCACCGCTGCAGAGACTCCTGGGGCCCCGGCTCTAAGTCCACCACCACAGACAGGGTGCTCATCTGAACCATGCAGAAGGAAAGACAGGCCACATTTTGCCACTAGCTGAGCCGCACCCAGTTTATCTCCTTGTTGCATCAATCCGACTCAATTCACAGAGGATCAGGTGGGAGACCACCTGAGGTCTCAGCCTTGTTCTGCTGCTCACCCATGGGGGACCTTGAGCAAGTCTCTTCCCCTCGCTGCACCTGAGCCCCTTCTCTGCAAAGTGGAGGGGTCAGAATGAATTATTTTAATGTCTCTTGTTCTAAAATCTTGCATCATGCTTTCTGCCCTGAACTCCCAGCAGGCAAGAGTTCTGTTCGCTAACAGCAGCCTTCCAACACGCCTGACAAGGGCAAGTTTGCAGCCTTCAGCCTGTGAGTGTTAGAGACCAGGCAGGCCTCCAGTAGGAAGGGGAACTCTCCCTAGGAAAGGGGGCGTTGAGAGGAGTAGCCCAGAGTCAGCAAGTCCTTCACCCCTGAGAGGGGGCTGCCTTCTATTTCTTTCTTGTTTCTTTTCTTCTTTAACCATCTACATTTACAACCAAGCACTTTCCTTTCTGTTCCCATTTCTTGTTCCCTTTATGATGGAATGGCTCCACCCTCCAGAACCACGTCTCTTCCAGGGAAAAAGAGAATTGGAGGATGGGAAGTGTCTTCCCACTTGGCTTTCCTTGCTGGGGCCAACTTCAACCTGGCTTGGTTCTGCTTTTCCCAAAAGACGAGAGTCGGGCAGACAGGGCTTTTTGAAAAGAAATTGCCCTTCTCATCTACCCAAATATTTGTTTAAATAAAGAGACAAATTTCTCCACTCTGTTGTGACTCAGACTAATACAAAGTTTCTCCCCCATCCTACACCTACTATAGAACAAGAAGGTGGCCTGGGAGTGGACGGTGCAGTTGAGAAAACCAATCTGGAATAGAAAATGTCCCACGCAAGTCCAGCATGGGTGTGAGAGTTGACCAAGGTGGAAGGCTGTGCAGAGCATGACAAAGACATGGGTCACACCCAGCATGCACCTTTGTGACCCAGCTGGGTCAAAGACTTCTGAAGGAAGTCAAAGACTTCCCATTGGTTTATGCTCCAACACATCCCCCTAAAGCCACCTCCCCTGTCTGCCATGGAGGTGGCTGTGGGAGAGTAGCCAGGCAGGGAAGCAAGACCCATGAGCCACAGAACACCCAGAGAAGACAGAAGATGACCTCTTCAGGAAAAGGAAGTGTATTGTGCCTCTAAATTCCAAGAACTGGAGAAGGGAGAGACAATAAGCATCTTTATTATCCAAATTCTAGAGGAAATGGCTCTGCATAACAGCAGAATCTAATAGCTGCCAGGGTGGATGAGAAGTCATTCCTGAGGGTAGCCTCCATGCTGGATCTGCACAAGGGCTCTGTGTGTCTTGCGCCTGTTGGATGTCATGCTGACCCCAGTCTGCAGGGGACATAGCTGGCTAGTCCTGGAGCTCCCAGGAGGAGGCCTGGCCACAGGTGCCCCCTGTATACAATTGTGAAGGGAAACCCTTCCTCCCTGGTATGAAAATGACCAAGGCTCCTCGTTGGGCAGAGGAGTGTCCTTGGCTTCATCGGGGCAAGCAGCCGGCCACAGGGTCCGGCCGGGGAGGCACTGGCACAAAGTTCAGGGGGCAGAGCAGCAGCGGACACATCTTCTCATGCTCCTTCAGTGCCTCTGTCAGGTGCTTCAGCTCCTCTGTCAGCTTCCCGATCTCTCTCCGCAGCATGGTGTTTTCTTGCTCCAGGCACTCATATTCCTGGAGGAGACAAAGAATGGGCAACATCATTTCTGATGCAGTGTTCCCTTCCTCCATCCTCCTGTGCTGCGCAGCTTGCCTCCTGCCCATGAAAGCTGTCTCGTTACGCATGTCTCCTCCACCACTCAGATATTCAGGTATTTGTCTATTTGATGAGTGTCTCTCCCCTCCCACTGGGAGAAACTATTTATTGAGGTATAACTTACATAAAATAAAATGTATCTATTTTAAGTATGATCCAGTGAGTTTTGACAAATGTATACACCTGTGTTGATCAATACACAGAACATTGCCATCACTCCAAAAAGCTCCCTCATGCCCCTGTGCAGTTAGTTCCTCCAAATGCTGATGTGCTTCCAAAGATCTCTGTTGGGTTCACAGCTATACTCCCAGCACCTAGAACAGTACCTGGAACACAACAAACGTTTGTTGATTGCACTAACAAACAAACGAAAACATCCCTTGCCTTGGCTTTGCTCCAGCACTCACCTGTTCAGTGTCCTCCCCATCAGAGTTTACAGAGGCGTAGAACTGCAGGGGATCAGAGGGAAACCTTAGCCCAATCCACACAATGTAGAAACCATCCATATCCAACTTGTTCTGGGCACTCCTGCCCTCAATGGACAGACTGTCATTTCTGGGCTGCTCTACCAGAAAAATCCTCTTTAGGGGCTGGGCATAGTGGCTCAAGCCTGTAATCCCAGCACTTTGGGAGGCCGAGATGGGTGGATCATGAGGTCAGGAGATCGAGATCTTCCTGGCTAACATGGTGAAACCCCGTCTCTACTAAAAAATACAAAAAGAAACCCCGTCTCTACTAAAAAATACAAAAACTAGCCGGGCGAAGTAGTGGGCGCCTGCAGTCCCAGCTACTTGGGAGGCTGAGGCAGGAGAATGGCGTAAACCCGGGAGGCGGAGCTTGCAGTGAGCTGAGATTGCGCCACTGCACTTCAGTCTGGGCGACAGAGCGAGACTCCGTCTCAAAAAAAAAAGAAAAAAAGAAAAAAGAAAAATCCTCTTTGCTGGGCATGGTGACTCAAGCTTGTAATCTCAGCACTTTGGGAGGTCAAGGTGGGAGGATCACTTAAGGCCAGGAGTTTGAGACCAGCCTGGACAACACAGTGGGACCCCATCTCTAAAAAAAATTTTTTTAATTAGCCAGGCATGGTGATGCACACCTATAGTCCCAGGTACTTGAGAAGCTCCGCCAGGAGGATTGCTTGAGCCTGGGATTTCGAGGCTGCAATAAGCCATGATTACAGCACAGCACTCCAGCCTGGGTAACACAGAAAGATCCCAACACAAAAAAGAAAGAAGAAAGAAAGAGAGAGAGAGGGAGGGAGGGAGGGAGGGAGGGAGGGAGGAAGGAAGGAAGGAAGGAAGGAAGGAAGGAAGGAAGGAAGGAAGGAAGGGAGGGAAAAGAAAAGAAAAAGCTCTTATTTGTACTGATCCAAACTCTCCCACTTTCAAATGTACCTATTGGGCTTGGTTCTATTTAATAGAACCACACCTAGTAGATCCAATGCTTTTTTCAACATCGCACTTCTTGAAATGTTAGGATACAGCCCCGTACCACTTCCCTTTACGTATTCTCTGAACTCAGTTGTCTCAGGTCCTCTGAGTTCCTTGCATCAGGCTTTTCTTTGCCCTTCTGGGGACCCTCACCAACACACACTCCAATTTGCCAGAATATCTCAGAAAATGTTGCTCCCAGGATGCAATGCATGGTTCTGGAGACCATGCCAAGGGCAAACGTGTGGCAGTGACCTCTCCTGTGCTGGGCCCAAGCTGCTGAGGATTCTCCCTGAGCCTGCAGAGAAATGCAAGATCTGTCTGCCTGTGTTGCTTCTTTGTCTGTCCTTGGATGATGATGGATGCTACGGGGCTTAAGGGTAGGGTTTTACATCCATCTCCACTGAATTTCATTCCTTATTTGGACATCTTCCAGCCCAGCAAAATCACAAAATCTTTTTGAATCTCAATTGCATTGTCTCATGAATGATGATAGCACACAGCTTTAAGCCATCCACTAACTTAACATGCAGGTCTTCCTTTTCTTCATCCAAGTGATTAATAAGTTCTACAATAAATAGCCAATAGCAGAGCTCTACGGCATGCCAATAGAGACCCTCTCTAGGCTGGCAATCTCATTTAAATCTTGCTGAAATGTTTTCATTCATTTCTAGTTTATAGTAAGGCTTTGTTGTATCATGCACACCATGCATTTCCCAAGCTCAGGGCCCAATTGTGTTACTCTTCACACTTTCTGAGTGGTAATTTTTTTTTTTTTTTTTTTTTTTTTTTTTTGAGACAGAGTCTCGCTCTGTCGGCCGGGGCTGGAGTGTAGTGGCCGCATCTCAGCTCACTGCAAGCTCCGCCTCCCGGGTTCCCGCCATTCTCCTGGCTCAGCCTCCGGAGTAGCTGGGACTACAGGCGCCTGCCACCTCACCCGGCTAGATTTTTGTATTTTTTTGGTAGAGACGGGGTTTCACCGTGTTAGCCAGGATGGTTTCGATCTCCTGACCTCGTGATCCGCCCGTGTCGGCCTCCCAAAGTGCTGGGATTACAGGCTTGAGCCACCGCGCCCGGCCCTGAGTAGTAATTTTAAGGGAGTATCACTAGAGAAATCTGATCTTATAGCCCTCAAAGACACATGCAAATACACAGAGTCACACATGTGTCCACAAACACACACACTTCATACACACTCACACACACTCTCGCACACATACACACTCACACACACTCATACACAGCCACACACGCACACAGATACACACCCACACACTCACACACGTCTGCAAACACATATTCACTCTCATACACACACTCTCACACACGTACACACTCACACAGTCACACAGTCATACACACATACACACACCTCACACACTCAGTCACACACACTCACAGACTCACATCCACACTCCACACATTCACTTTTACAGAAGCACTCACACTCACGCACACTCCACGCTGCAGCTGGAAATGCCCTTCACTTTCAAGTAAAATGGAAAGTACATTTGAATAGTTCCAACATGTTAACGTTTTAAGTAGATTCCGAAGGACAAGCCCTCTTCCTTTGGTAGAATATTCCAAGCTGCCTTTCTACATATACTGAATTCCACAGCAAGAGGCTCTGAGCTTCGCAGCTTTGTCTCTGGAAGCCGTGTGCGCAGCCCTGTGGCCTGAGGCTTCCCTGAGGTCCCCTGCCCTCCCCAACCCCTGCTCAGAGTCGTCAGAGCTTCCCGTCACAGGTGCCCCACGGGCCCCTCATCTGCCTTCTCCACAGGGACTTTCTCTTCCAGGATTTAAGCTTTACTTATAAACCAGCTGAGGGACTTTTATTGAGCTGAGGGAATAACAAGAAGAGAAGAAGTCGAAATCTTTAGGTGAGACCAGTCCTATGAAAACAAAAAGAGGAGCGGGGAGGGAAGAAAGAAGAGGCCAGAGAACACCGAATAGCAGCAAAAGGGGGAAGAAATGAAACCCACCTCAGACCCAGAAGAAATTCCTGGAGTAAACGCAAACAAAAAGCAAGCAAAGAACATTAAACCCTTCATTATTTCCAAAAATATGACCCGTCTAGCTCTAATTCTGCCAAGTTCCAAATCCTTTGCTACACGAGGGTTTGAGGTTGCTGTACTCCCTCTCTGGGTATTTGCCGGGACAGTTTCAAAGCAGACACCTAAAAATTAGAGGTGGTGAAATCACTGTGGATCCCAGTTCTGCCTCAGAAATGAAGCTGCCTACGGCAGTGGATCTCAAGTAGGGCAACTGTGGCAGTCAGCAGGGGACACTGGCAGTGTATGGAGACAGTCTGGGTTATCACAGCTGGTGGGGGGTGCTACTACATCATGTGGCTAGAGGACAGGGATGCTGCTCAACGTCCAACAGCAGAGAGGACAGATCCCCAACAACCAGGAATTATGCTGCCCCACGCATCAACAGTGTTGAGGCTGAGAAACCCTGTTCTGGGCATCTAGGAGCAAGTGACTGGGATCAAGGGGCTGCCTTAGGGATACGCAGGGTCCAGGGTGCCTCTGAGGCTAAAGACAGGATCAAGGACCGGTAAAGAAGTGAGTACCAGGGAGCAGAGATGACAACTACAGTGATAAGGAAAGAAGTAGGAACAGGTCACCAGGAGGCCACAGCCACACACAGACCCCATTTCACAAATTAGAAAACTAAAGCTCTGAGAGGTACAGTGACTTTTCCAAGGTCACACAGACTTGGGATCTGACTCCTAACTTCAAGGTCAACTGCAGCTCTCTTGTAGCATCAGCAATTCTGCGTTTAGTTGGCAGGGTCTGGGTCCAGATTTCCCCATGATGGTTACCAGAAGTCAGAGGCTGTAAGATCTCAGTACTTTAGAATAAGTCTACTCCCAAGCCTTCACTGATGCACTTCCCAGCAGAAAAACTGTGTTACCAGCAAGGGCTGTAAAAATGAGTGTCATAATCAGTTTCTAAGCCACATGGGTGCTGGCATGAAGCCTCCTCTTAGAACATGCAATATCTGAAAAAGCCATGGTGACACACAACACAATCACATTGCCCAAGTCATTCATCAGTTTGTGACATTTGGGGCTCCTCAGGATGGCACTGCTGCTTTCCTTTTCTGACTCACAATTCTTTCTCAGTCTTACACCTTTGGGGTGTCTGGTCGAACCAGTCTGACCCACTTCTGAGCCACCTTTCAGCCTGGGTGAGAGGAGACCCTGCCTATTCACTTTGGTTCTCATTTGTCAGCGTGGACTTTGGCATGCGCCTAGTGTTCAGAGATGAATGCAGGTCGAAATCCCCACGGGAGGTGTGAGCCGGTTGGAGGGATGATTTGAAAGCCCACAGTGAACTCTGAGGTCTGCAGACACATGTTAAGAACCGCTTCTCATCACCATAGTCCAACGGCCAGCAACCACTGCCCAGAAAACTCTACGTGAAGGGGAACCCCAGCCCCTGCCTCTCTGGCTTGGCCTGTGCAGCCTCTTCCCCCATCCTCCCCTCCACAGAGGTCTCGCCTTGACGGACACTCCTAGGCATTTGGAGATGGAGAACAAGGAGGGGAGGGAAGTGGCCGAAAAACTCCTAAGAGCTGCAGTTGGAGCAAGTTTCTCAGGGCGTTGGAGGCAACAGAGGCTCAAGTGCCCACTTGAGCAGCACATACACTAAAATTGGAATGATACAGGGATTAGCATGGCCCCTGAGCAAGGATAATATGCAAATTCATAAAGTGTTCCATATTTTTTTTAAAAAAACCAGGAAGACCAAAGAGTAAAACACAACCCAAAAAACCAGAGGCTCAAGTGCAGGTGGAGTATGTGAGTGAGGTGAGCAGAGAAAAGTGGAAACTCTTGTTGCCCAGGCTGGAGTGAAGTGGCGCGATCTTGGCTCACTGCAACCTCCGCCTCCCAGGTTCAAGTGATTCTCCTGTCTCAGCCTCCCGAGTAGTTGGGACTACAGGCACACGCCACCATATCTGGCTAATTTTTCTATTTTTAGTAGAGATGGGGTTTCGCCATGTTGGCCAGGCTGGTCTTAAACTCCTGCCCTCAGGTGATCCACCCACCTCAGCCTCCCAAAGACCTTGGATCACAGGCATGAGCCACTGTGCCTGGTCAAAAAGTGGAAACTTTAAACACGTTTGCTCCAAATATCCCCCCTCACGATATGCAAGAAATGCAACTAAAGAGCTTGAGTTACTTTGAGATATTCAGAAATGCAATCCCTGCAGTGTGGGATAGAGGAACAGCTGAAGAAAGCCCTTTTGATGCACCACAGTCTCCAGGGAGCAGCAGGCAGTGGTTGTCAGTGGCTGTTTTCTGGGCCCTCTGGTGTCTCCCAATGAGCTGGCGTCACTCCAGATTTGAGGAGGAGATTCCTATGCATGGTGTCCCCATGCTAGATTGGCCTGGGAGGTCCAGGGGTCCTAAGGGGCTGTCATGGCCAGAAGCAGTGTGCAAGGCGCTCTGTGCTCAACTCACTGGAGCTTGGCAAAAGGGTTCTTTACACCATTTTTAAACCAGATACCTTGCCTCCAATAGTAGATTTAATCATCCAATGATCCCTACAGCTACAATGCTTTCCTGGAAGGAACAGGGAAGGGATTACTCACATGGTGAGTAATGATTCAGTTCAGAAATGATGTTCCTCTGGTTCTGCAGAAGGTTTGGGATATATTTCCATTTTCCTAAGCCAGTTGCCTGCTTCCTCACACCGACTTGTGACCAGCGACACTTGTGTGGAGCTAGTGAAGCTAAGGTGAGGGCTACAGCTCTGGGGTCTGTATATAGGTCCTAGCCTCTTTGACCTTGTGTTTCTCAATAAAACTGGCCTTGCTGAGGTGATCTGCCAGTGGTGTGTAATCCTGACCCATTCCTTCAGCCCCACAGAGAGACAGGCGAAGGGGGTGCTCTTCCATGGAGGGTCTGGGCTTCAGATCAACCTGCCCCATTTCTGGAAAGGGCAGCTGGCATGACTGTCATGCAACACAGTCTCTGGGTTGGAGAACAGGCCAGGGACCCTACAGAAGGGGTCTCCACCCCACAGTTCCAAGAGGGATCAGATAGGGGTAAACGTGGCACCACTCTGAAGTTCCCAGGCACCTGGTTCACTCGGTTATCAAATGCAGCAGTGACAGAAAGTGCGAGAGAGCCAACGCTTCATACAGGTACTTTTCTTGATACTGTGGTAAAGTTCTGTATTTACATTACCTTCCGTGGCAGGCAGCATAATCGATCCACCCCTCACAGAAGTCTACATTCTAATCTCATGAACCTGTGACTATGTCACCTTACATAGCAAAAGGGACTATGCAGATGTGATTAAGAAGCGTGAGATGGGGAGATTATCCTGAATTATCCAGGCAGACCCAATGCAATCCTAAGGGTCCTTGTAAATGAAAGAGGGTGTCGGGGAGTCAGAGAAGATGTGACAATGGAAACAGCACCAGAGTATTGCAGCCTGAGAAAGACGCAACCGGCCATTGCTGGCTCTGAAGATGGAAGGAGACCATAAGCCCAGGAACACTGAAGCCTCCGGAAGCTGGAAAAAGCAAGAAAACGAATCTTCTCCAGAACCTCCAGAAGGAAGGCAGCCCTGCTGCCATCTTCATTTTGACCCAATGTGACCCACTTCTGATGTGTGACTGCCAAAACTGTAAGACAGTGTAAGATAGTAAATTTTAAACCACCCAATGTGTGACAGTTTGTTTCAGAAGCAGTAGGAAATTAACATCCCTTCCTTGGGAAATTCTAAGTTTCCCACCGACAGGCAAGGCATGAGATCTTCCTCCTCTTTTTGTGACCCAATGGCAATGCTTGGTATTTGTGAAATGGATCTACTTGACCATGCTCCATGAAAGATCTTGTCCAAGATCTTGTCCTCTGGATACATATTCAGTCCAGACTTACAACTGATGTTTTTAAAACTAGTTTTTAAAAATATTAATGCACCTGGCTGGGACTAGGAGCTTCTTCAGGAGTAATGCCTTGGCCATCCAGCAGCACACGTGGTCTGAATATAGGGCCACGCACTAACTGGGAGCCACAGGTCCCCTCTGGGGGCTATTTTGGTAACATGATGCTAGCATCACAATTGCTTCAGGAGCAATGGGGAAGAAAGAAAGGAGGCAAAGGGCATTACCATTCTTCTGTGGAAATTCTTCAGGATGAAGGCTGGGAGGGACCTTCCATGACACTAGTCTAGAGATCCCAGCCTCCTTCGAGGGCCCAGCCTTCTTACTTCAGGAAAGAATCTGACATTTATGATTTATGCCACACTGTGAATTTATATCAGAAGGTCACCTCTCTGTGGAGTATGTGCATTCTAAATTTGTTCTTTGTTCATTGTTAGAGTTTAAGATTGCCCTTTTCCTCTCTTCTCCCCAACACACCTCAGAGTCTTCATGTTGCCAGTGCCCCAGAATGGCCTTGCTGAGACAAGCATGGCAGGAGACCTAGCACAATGCCTCATGCCTGTAATTCCAACACTTTGGGAGGCCAAGGCAGGTGGATCACTTGAGTCCAGGAGTCTGAAACTACCCTGAGCAACATGGCAAAACCCCATCTCTACAAAACTACAAAAATGGCCGGGCGCAGTGGCTCATGCCTGTAATCCCAGCACTTGGGAGGCCCAGGCGGGCGAATCATGAGGTCAGGAGGACGAGACCAGTCTGGCCAACATGGTGAAACCCCGTCTCTACTAAAAATACAAAAAATTAGCTGGGTGTAGTGGCGGGCACCTGTGGTCCCAGCTACTCGGGAGGCTGAGGCAGGAGAATCTCTAGAACCCAGGAGGCAGAGGTTGCAGTGAGCCGAGATTGTGCCACTGCACTCCAGCCTGGGCAACAGAGTGAGACTCTGTCTCAAAACAAACAAAACAAAACAACAGACAAAATTAAGGGTAGAGGTTGGAAGATTGCTTGAGCCTGGGAGGTGGAGGCTGCAGCAAGCCATGATCATGCCATCGCACTCCAGCCTGGGCAACAGAGCAAGATCCTGTCTCAAAAAATAAGAAAGTATGGCAGGAAAGAGCTAAACTAAAATCTTTAATTATGCACACCAACCCCGACAAAGACAAGAACATGGAACGGTGGCCCATTCCAGTCAAAAAGATCCTCGGATGCTTTTGAGGCCAGTTCCTGGTATGGAGCAGCCCCAGGTCCCAACTGCAGGATTATGCAGGTGTACGCATGAGGGTGGAGGGAAAAGGAATGGCTTAGGATAAATCCTAGGCTTCTGATTTGAGTGATAAGAAACATGGTTCGCTCCATTAACTACAGTTTGAAGACAATGAGAAGAGAAAGTCTCTGGGTAAACGGATAATAACACTCTTTTATGGATGTGGTACATCACAGCAGCCTGCAGTGGACCCATGGGGAAACAGCTCAGCAGACGCTGAAGTTATGGGGTCTAGGGTCCAGGACAGAGGGACTGCCTGGAGTAATCAATGTTGGGAGCTGATGCTGGGAGAACAGATTAATAGATTAAGTCTCCCAGGGTGAGAAAAAACAAAGGGCAGAGTTTGAAACACTCGTCACCACCAACATTTAAGGAAATAGAGGGTAGAAGGCTAACAAAGAAATGGAGAAAAGAAAATTGGTGAAGAGGATCAGGAAAACTAGGAAATGTGGTCTTTTAGAAGCAAAAGAGGGGAAAACTTTAAGAAGAGATGGGTCCAAAGTGTCAAATGTTCTAACAAGGTAAAGGATGATGAGACCAGAAAGAGGGTCCTGGATAGGGCAGTGCCAGGGCACAGGTGGCTGCAGTGGGAGCAGCTTCTGTAGGGGGTGTGTGTGTGTGTACACATGCACGTTGGGTACATGTGTGGATGTGTGTGTCTATGTGCGCATATATGTGTGTCAGGTGGAGAGGAGGTAGCAGAAATTAAATCACAGAAGATTGGGGAATAACCAGGAACCGGGGACACAGAGACAACAGGTGTAACTACTCTTTTTTAAGAAGCAAGGATGTTAAGGGATTGCTTTGGAGGGGAAAAAAAAAAAGCAAAACAAGAAGCAAGGATGTAAGGGAAGGAAAGAAATGGAGCAAGAACTTGAAAGTGAATCAGGGTCCAGAAGAGGCTTTGTTTTGTTTTATAATGAAAGAAACTTGAACATGAGAAGCACCTGGTGGATGAGGGAGAAATGAACATGTGTGTGAGCAAACAGTGAGAACACTGGGCTGGAAGGACCTGGCAGAAATTAGATATGAGTGTTGCTGAAATCGTGATAAAGAGAACAGTGATACCAACACCCCCACTCCCGTGCAAGGGCAGAGGTGGTGTGGCTCTCAGGTGGCTTGTCCCTACGACGGTCTCACCTCATGGAGCTTGTCAGCCTTCTGGGTCTGCTTCTTCCGACTTCTCTGAGCAGCAACTCGGTTTTTTTCTCTCCTTCGGACCTTCCTGTCGTCATCCTCAGGGCTCTGGGGAAAAACATTGGGTGGGCGTGATGTCATGGCCCCTCGCCTTACCCTTCTCTGCCCTGTCTCGTCACTCAGCGTTGTTCACAGAGCTTCACCATTTGCTTTGCAGTAGACAGCAGCACTAGTTGCTACATCAATGGGCTCACAACAGCCCCTTGTCCAGGAGCACTCACCATGTGAGTGTGTGAAGTGTGTGGTGTGACTGCTGTTTAAAAGATGAGGAATAAGAAACTCAGAGGGGTTAAGGACCTTGCTCCAGGTATTACAGCCACCAAGTGGGTGAGTGGGAAGTGGAACTCAGGTCTGTTGGTCTCCAAACCAACGTTCATAAACCTCTAGCCCACAGGGCGTGTGCCTGGAAGAACTGTGGTGTCAATGTTGTCCATCTGAGACTGGAAAGCTGGGCGGGGGCAGGGGGTGGTGGAGAGATCTGCTATCTGGAACTTGCTGTTTGCTAGTCCTTACACCACCACGCATGAAAGGTACTTTTGATGCTGCATGCAAATCATGATTACACTTATAACTAATTGCAACCACATAACTCTACCAACACACCAAATGATCTTAAACCCCACTGACAATGTACTCATTTGAACAATGTTTGGCTGACATTTTGTTTCAGAGTCAGAGTGAATCAGAAAGCAAATTTTTGATGTGTCTTGAAAGCTGTTAGCTATATGTAAGATTTAACCAAATTCAGTCAAATCCCTCAAGAGTGATCATGAAACAGGCAGGCGGAAAAATGTACCGACCGTGGTAAAAACACTTCAATCAGTTATAGAAAACATGAAAAAGTAGAGCAGTATTTGCTTTCTAGAACCCCATGAGAAGACACCACCAAGCGGGAAAAATACCACACTTACAGAGTTAAGAGCCAAGAGGTACAAATACAGGAAAACCACTCAGTTATTAATATTCATGGATGCAAATATTAATAACACAAAAATGGATATTTTCAGTTATCATTTGATCTTGTCCTGTATTCCAAATAAGACACACATCTTCCCAAGTTACTGCAGGTAAGAATTTTTTATAACGGTATAAAAAGGAGAAGAATAAATAACATACATAGCAAATAGAAGCTTAAGGGAACAGAGACAAAGTATGAAAATACAGTCTTCTAGAGAGGCAAAGAAGTCTTGATAAACAAAACCAGAACATTACAGGGGAACATGTGGTTAGAAGACAGCTCTTTAGCTTTAGAATCACACCGATCCTAGTTTTGTCTCTTAGTGTCAACATGGCCTTGTGTAAATGGTTTAAATTCTCTAAATTTTCAGTTTTCTCATTTATTGCAGGCATAATTCATTCATTCTTTCAATAGGTATTAACTGAGCACCCACCATGTGCCAGACACTGTCCTAGACACTGGGGATACAAGCCCTAAACAAAGGGTCAGTGAACTCTGCAGACTTGGTGCTAACAGCCTAATGTTTAGGATTGGGATACGATGAAATGAGATTTTGTCCTAAAGCTCCCAGCACACAGTATGTCCTCAAGAAGTTATCTGCCTTTGTTGAAGTTGCTACTTAAAAAAAAAAAAAAGTATTCTGCATAGTGCTTTTCATGCCTCTGCTCTCCGTAATCAAAAAGTCACTAGCACAAGAAAGCAGCCTGCCTACTGCCCTTGGGGAGCTGACTCTAAACTGGACTCATCACCATGATCACACCTGCCAACCCAGCAGAAACATTTAGTCAAGACAGAAAGAGGTGAGCAAAAGTTAGAGATAGTATTACGTTATTAACCGTATCTGATTCAGTCTCAAAGATCCTGAGAGAACGATGTTATTATATTCATTTTACAGATGGGGAAACGGAGGGTCGGAGAGGTTAAACAAATTGCTCAAGGCTGCTCAGCCTGTGTGTGGCAAAGCCGAAGCCCAAACTCAGATCTCTGTGACACTCCAGCGTCACCTGATGACATGTGCCCGGCGCTGAATTGGGAAGGTGGGGAGTAAGGATGAAAAGACCCAGTCTTCGTCGTAAGGCAGGTGGCCAAGACCCAGGCAAAGTTTCCAGATGGCCGTCCCTGTGGCCAGCCTGGTCTGTTTCCTGAGTGCTCAGCTGTAAACGTTGCTAGGGACAGCGAACTGGGAAGGGGCAAAGGGTTTCCACCAGCTGGGGGCGGAGTCGGCCCTTTGTAGGTCCCCCCGCCCAGGCTGACCAGTCCCGCTTTCTCCATTCCCTCGGCAGCCCACCCCCGGGGAAGCCCGGAGGGGCTACAGGCGCGGGCAGTGGGGTGGTAGTCGCTGGCTGCGCGAGGATGGGGCGGCCCCCAGGACAGTGCGGAGCCCACGTGCCGGGGAGCACCGGCCATGCCCGGCCCAGCCAGGCGTGGGCGCCCTCGGGCTTCTCCTCCCAGAGGGCGCAAGAGCTGGCGCAGGAGCCATTCCAGGCGCCGCGGACACTGTGCGCACGCCGGGGTCACTGGCTCGCCCCCACGCGCCCACGCCTGCACGCCCCCACACCCCCACGCCCCCACGCCCTTACCTCTGCTTGTCTCCGGCCGCTCCAGCAACCTCTGCACCTCCGCAGTCACCACCACGGAACTCCGGCACCCACCTCCTCGCCCCCCGCGGCGCGCCGGTTCCCTGCACCCCACGACCCTCCTTGAGCCTCCGCCCTCTACCTGCGGCTGCGGCTGCGGCTGGTTCCCGGGCGCCGCGACGCTCCTCTGCAAGACGCTGCCGGCGGCCGGGAGCCCTTGCGACATGCCGGGCGCTCCTCCGGCCCGGCCCGCCAGCGCGCCCTGCCCACGGGGCTGCCTACAGGCGCTGTCCCGCCGCGGGCATCCTCGTGCCGCACGCACGGCCCCGCGCCAGTCCCGCCCCCTCGGGCTTCCCGCTCTTCCAGCTCCTCCGCGCGTGGGCCGGGTGTCCCAGCGCACCAGTCCCGGCAGCGGTCCTTCCCGTCCCACGTCTGCCCCGCCCTCCTTCTCCCACCCCCGCCTCGTTTCCTCCTCTGCCCGCCCTCTCTCCGCACCTCGGGGTCCCAAATCCACCCCTGCTGCGACTTTCCGCCGGCGCCCCGCGCTTCGTGGAAGTCACGTGGTGGCTCTGAAACCCCGGAGGGAACGCGAAGCCCACCCACGCGAGGCGACGCCCCGGCGGGTGGGGGCCAGGGGGGCGCCATGCAGCCTTTGGGGTCCTTCGGCCGCTACCAGGGAAGTCAGGTTGAGAAACACAGTGGGTGTTTTGGGGTCGGTGGTTTTTTCCCGGTCCCATCGCGGCATCTTCCTGCGTCTCAGCCACGCCCTGCGCCCGCCCCCCGGCGCGGGGGTCACAGTCCCGGGGCACTTTCTCCGCGGCGATCAGTCATCCGGGTGCCACTCTCGCTCCTCCAGCGGCCCCGGAGCCGCGGCTCTGGGGCGAGGACGGCAGCTTCACCGAGTCCCACCGCGCACCCCGAGCCACGGGCGCCCCAGACAGAGAGTGCCTGCCCTACAGAGAGTGCCTGCCCTTCTCGTCCCCGGTCCGCCGGGCTGTGTGAGGGAGCGAGGCGGGGCGGCCCGAGGGTGAATTCCCGGAGCGGAGTGTGGGCAGGGGGAGGGTGTCCCGGACAGAAACGGTGACGGGCTTCCCTGAGAGCGAATCTGCCACGTGGGACGTCACTAGTGACAGGTTTGGGGATCTGGACCCGCCATGCCACGGTTAAATGGCTCAGATCCTTTTTCTCTTTCAAGATTTATCCGCTCCTGCCAAACTGGGGACCGGGTTGAGATAGGGCAAGTCCCTGTCCACCTGCCTACCCGTCAAAAGATGCGAAGCCAAGACAGTTACACGTGGTCCTAGCAAAGGAAACACTAGCGGCCACAGGCTGCGGTCTGCATGCTGTGAGCACCGGGAACGATAACCGCGATTCGGGATGGGCGGGTGGGAACCAGACCAGAAGGGCAGAAGTGCCTACCAAGTGTGGTCGCTTGGGTCTTCAGGTTTGTGGCCAGCAGTGGGCATGGGGGACAGGCATTTCCGATGCCTTTTTAAATCTTAAATGAGTGCACGTGCCCCCCGCCAGGATTTAAGACCCACTCTTGCAAAAGCTTTGAGAGAACTTGAGTGAACTTGGCTTCCTGGAGGCCAGCAGGAAAGCAAACTGAGATTCTTGTCTGTGTGATCAGAAGCTTCGGCCAACTGAGAGTTAGGGAGGAAGACAAGAGGGTGGACGCAGCCCTTTAGAGGTGCAGCGCCACGCTCACTCCACACCAGCAAGGCTGCGCAGCAGAGCCAGCACTACGCTGGGTTATCTGCCCGGATTAATCTTCTCATCTCCGTTATTTCATCACTCAGCTTAATTCGTGGTTGCCCCAGGACTATTTTGCATCCCACAAGGTACCCACACAAGGTCCTTAGCATAGCACTCCACATACACTCAACGGGTGCTCAGTATATGTATTGCACTGGGTCAGCTGAGAGCCCTCATTCCTGATGCACTAAAAGGACTCTACTGAGCTAGGAAAACCTCTGGGTCAAGGAGTTATCATTTCCGGAAGTGATTTCATTCTCCAGTGTTGTTTATGCACGGAAAGGGCAAGGTAGAAACACCTCGGGAACATTCCCGTGCACTCCCATGCTTTATTCTAGTCATACCCACTTTTCTCACTGAACATCACATTTTAAGTCCTTTGGGGCTGCTTCTTCCCTGTCTCTCCCCAGGGAACCTGGAACCATGCCCCAGCACACACGAACTCTTTATATAGGCATAGTCTACTGTCTTGTGTTATACAAGGGTTTCCTCAAATATATTTAGTCTTGGTTAACTAGTTAGCACTTAGGATAGAGATCAATGTAAAGATCATATATCAAAATGAATGGATTAAATAGCTAGATACAGAAATGAAAATCAGAGAGCCAAAGCAGAATTAAATTCTTATTTAAGTCACGGAAGCATAGGCAACATAGTGAGACCCCCATCTCTACCAAAAATTAAAAGAAATCAACTAGCGGAGTGTGGTGGTGCACACCTGTAGTCCCAGCTACTCAGGACGTTGAGGCAGGAGGATCACTTAAGCTCAGGAGTTTGAGGCTGCAGTGAGCTATGATTGCACCGCTGCACTCCAGCCTGGGCAACAGAGCAAGACCTTATCTCAAATAAATAAAATAAAATAAAATAAAGTTGTGGAGACAAGACAAGGAGAGGATTTTAAAAGAATACATGTAATAGGAGAAATTGACTTGATAAGATCTGAACTGTATAAAAGGGCTAAATTGTTTTAGATGATAGTATAACCAGAAATGTAAAACAGATTGAATAAATACAGTGCATATGAGGAAGGGTTAATATACAGCCCATTAAAAAAATAAGAATATTGAGACAACCCGCAAAGGTAAATTGCAGAAGGGACATGAAATGGCATTTCCCAGCAGAAGAAATAATCAAGGAAAATAGATATAGGAAAATACATATTAAAATAAGAATCCTTTTTAAATTAGCAAAATAAAAAGTAGTAATATCAAATGCTGGCGAGAGTATGGTGAAATTCGTACTCAAACGTTTCACTGGCTTCATTGTAAATTGGCACAAACCTGCTGGAAAGCAGTTTTACTCTCACTTTCAAGAACCATAAAGGAGTCATCACTTTTGACTCAATTTTCCTACTACTAGAAAATCATCCTAGGAAGATCATTGAAAATACTAGGGAGAGAAATACTATATGCACTAAAAGTTCATAATAACGTTTTAAGAGTGAAAAATGTAAGCAACATAAATGTCCAATTATAGTTGGATGGCTAAACAAAATATGTTATTGCCACAGGATAGAATGTTATGCATCTTTAAAATTACAAGCATGCAGGCTGGATGCAGTGGCTCTCGCCTGTAGTCCCAGCTACTCCAGAAGCTGAAGTGGGAGGATCATTTGAGTCCAGGAGTTCAAGACTGCAGTGAGCCATGATTGCACCACTGCGCTTATTGCACCACTGCGCTCCCGTCTGAGCAAGAGTGACACCCTCTTAAAAAAAAATTACAAAAAAAAAAAAAAAATTACAAACATGCAGACAAATTTGCCACATGGAATGTTTATTTGATCTGAAGTAAGAAAAAAATCAGGATACAAAAAGTACATATATGACAGGAACAGCATGTACGAATGTATGCATGAGAAAAGATTGGAAGAAAACGTACCCTGATGGTAGCCTTTCTCGCATAATGTTGACATTATAATTTCTTTTACCTGTACTTGTTGAAAAATTGTTTTTATTTTGTTAGCATCTTAAAGCATTTCATATGTATAAGTGATATAAATATATTTATATGGCACTAAGCTCATTGACCACACCAGAATGCCAGCACTTCTCTGATCAAGTGGTTTGCTCTAGTAACAGACTTCTCCTTGCTTTTCTGTAATATTTTCTGGTTTTATTCTCTTTAGTCAGAAGGAGAAAAAAATGAAGAAAAGATAAAGAATAAGCATTTCAAATGTCTCCTTTTCTTCTACCTTTTATTTTCTTTTAATTTGTATTATTTTCCTTGAACCGGGAAGAGAAATTGTATGATTTGGCAATTTCTGATTAATACCACAATTACCCTGGATTACATCTTTGGGAAGGCGGGGAGGAGGTGCCAGAGGTTTATAGCTCAGTGACCAAACCCTCTGGTGATTCACTTCACAAAAGACAGCTCTTTATAAAAATGCATCACTCCAGTTCTAGCAAACTGTCACTAGTTCACCTTTGCTCTTCTCTTTTAGGAAAACTGGCCTTTCAGTCATTGTACTCTCATTGCCCTTCCTTAGAAGGTGGTCCTGTGGGCTGCTGGTGGGGATGGAGAATATAAAGCTGAAGGCAGAATCCGCTGTTTGCCTGAAATCAGCCACTGCGTGTCAGGCCCTGTTCTAGGCACTGGGATACAGCAGTGGACAAAAAACCATTCACACCTCCCGGAGCTCTCGTTTCAGCAGAGGAAGGCAGACAATAAACAAAATTTAGTAGTGTGTCTGAGGGTGGTACATTTTATGGCAGAATACAAAGCAGGGAATAGGGACTAGGTGTGGGGAGAGGTGCATTTTTGAACAGGGAGGTCCAGCCAGGCTTCTGTGAAGGAGGTAAGAGAGGGAGCCCTTTGGATACCTGGAAGAAGTGGTCCAGGCTGTACCAACAGCAAATGCAAAAGCCCTGTGAAAGCCTGCCTGGCTACTCCAGAAACTGCAGGAGGCTCATGTGGCTGAAGTCGAGTGAGGAAGGGGTGGAGGCCAAGAGATGAGGTCAAAAACGCAGTAAGAGCCAGGTCTTGCGGAGCCTCCTGGGCTACTTGCTTTTACTGGGCATGAGATGGAAAACACTGGAAGCCTTTGGGCTGAGGTATGACGTGATCTGACTTGAGTTTTTTATGAGATCGCTTTGGTCGCTGTGTTAAGAACAGACTGAGAGGGGCAAGGAAAAAACAGGAAATGACAGCAATAATCCAGGATAGCTGGGATAGGGGCTTGGAAGATGTTGGGAATGGAGAGGCCGAGGCAAATTTGCCAGGAAGTTAAAGAGCTTAAGCTTCCTGGCACCTCACTTACACAGGCCCCTGTTACGACAGCTCAGAAGGGGCCGTAGCAATGTGTCCACATGTTTTAATAAAATTCGCAAAAACAGGATATTTAAATCGTAAGCTGTGAAGGCCACTGTTTTTCACCCCAGCATCCCCCAGTCTCTTCATATCTAGTGGTATTGCAATGGCTATGGACACTTGAGGGACCCAGCAAAGGAAAGTTTAATCAGATACGTTAATATAGTAGGGTATGTGGGTTTCAGGAACTCCTGTATACAGTCACATGTTTGCTACACATTTTGTATGACCGCCAGAAATATTCCAACTGCCCACTGTGCTAACTCACTCGACAACATCTATTGTACTAAGACATAAATATATCCTACACTGCCCTGCACCACACATATATGTATCAAGGTGGTGGAGGGGAGCCCCAGAAGCAGTCTGTGAAAATCCTTCAAATCAACATACGTGCTAAGTTCTAAACAGAAGATTCATTTCTTGTTTGCATCTAGTCAAAACCAAATTATCTCCTGTCGGGAATGAAAGCAACAATACAACTTATACAATTACAAATTGCATTTTGAAAAACCCAGAGGGTTTTTTTCTTTGTTATCTGGAGTTGCATATTTGAAATTTTAACCGCTATTGGAAACGTGTTGTGAAACATTTGTTAATATATGAAGAACACCATCCTTTTTCATCTCTAAATGTATGTGTGTGTTAAAGAACTGAAAGAAAAAACATATGTAATTAATGAAATGTAAGAAAGAGCTAAGGATAAACAATTAAAATCAATAGAAATATGTCTGATATTAATAAAAAATTTGTAACATATTTCAGATTATACTAGAAGCACTGGTTTATTCAGAGAAAAAGATAAATGTCAAATGGAAGCAATGAACAGGATTTTGGGTTGTCTGATGATTCGATAATGAGGAAGGATGGATCATATAAACACAATGGGAAAATACTTACAATTATTACTGCTCTCAGCTGAAATATTGACACTGATGAGGATAATACCAAGCTCCTAATATGCGAACACAATGAGGACATTTATAACAAATTGGTTAATGAGTGTCATCAATTCTAAGCATATTTAAAATGAATCCCTGGAAAAGAAAAATATGAAATACCCTGAAATGTTACAACTCATAAATAAAAAAAGTAATAGAGGTTTTTTCCAAATCTGACAATTCTTTTTGTTTGTTGTTGTTGTTGTTTTTGAGATGGAGTTTTGCTCTTGTTGCCCAGGCTGGAGTGCAATGTCATGATCTCGGCTCACCACAACCTCCGCCTTCCAGGTTCAAGCGATTCTCCTGTCTCAGCCTCCTGAGTAGCTGGGATTACAGGCATCAGCCACCACACCCAGCTAATTTTGTATTTTTAGTAGAGACAGGGTTTCTCCATGTTGGTCAGGCTGGTCTCGAACTCCCAACCTCAGATGATCCGTCTGTCTTGGCCTCCCAAAGTGCTGGGATTACAGATGTGAGCCATAAGGGTCCATATTTTTAGGATACTTGGTCATACCTAATAGTACAATCTAGAATCAATTGAAAAGCATAGAGAAGAAAAAGATTCTCCATAATCCAAGCATCCACACAGAGATAACTGCTAATATTTTATTGCATTCCCACTTTTTTCTCTGCAAGTATATACTACATATGTACTTATATGCATGAAATCATACTCTAGGCCAGGCACAATGGCTCACGCCTGCAATCCCAGCACTTTGGGAGGCCGAGGCAGGTGGATCACCTGAGGTCGGGAGTTCGAGACCAGGCTGACCAACATGGAGAAACCCCATCTCTACTAAAAATACAAAATTGGCTGGTCATGGTGGCACGTGCCTATAATCCCAGCTACTCGGGAGGCTGAAGCAGGAGAATCGCTTGAATTGGGGAGGCAAAGGTTATGGAGAACTGAGATCACGCCATTGCACTCCAGCCTGGGCAACAAGAGCGAAATTCCATCTCAATAAAAGAAAAGAAAAGAAAAGAAATCATACTCTAAGCTACTTTTTCACTTAGTGTTATAGAGCATATTTTCATGACAATAAATATACATCTGTCATTATTTTAAATATGCAGTTTCCATAGCAGAGATATGTCATAGATGGTCTAGGTCCTTACTATTCTGTTTTTAATTTTTACATATGATGAAACAACATTGTTAATATCATTGTACTCACATATGTCTGCACTTGTCTGATTATGGCCTTAGGGGTTTTTTAAAAATTATTTTATTTATTTATTTATTTATTTGAGATGGAGTCTCGCTCTGTTGCCCAGGCTAGAGTGCAGTGGCACAACCTCTGCTCACTACAACCTCTGCCTCCCAGGTTCAAGTGATTCTCCTGCCTCAGCCTCCCAAGTAGCTGGGACTACAGGCACCTGCCACCATTCCCGGCTACCTTTTGTATTTTTAGTAGACAGGGTTTCACTGTATTGGCCAGGGTGATCTTGAACTCCTGACCTTGTGATCTGCCAGCCTTGGCCTCCCAAAGTGCTGGGATTTATTTATTTTTTTGAAATGGAGTCTCACCCAGGCTGGTGTTCTGTGGCATGATTTTGGCTCACTGCAACCTCCACTGTCTCCTGTTCAAGCAATTCTGTCTCAGCTTCCCGAGTAGCTGGAATCACAAGCACGTGCTTTCACACCCGGCTAATTTTTGTATTTTTAGTAGAGACGGGGTTTGGACATGGTGGTCAGGCTGGTCTCAAACTCCTGACCTCAAGGAATGCAACCTCTTCAGCCTCCCAAAGTGTTAGGATTACAGGAGTGAGCCACCACACCCAGGCAGGCATTAGGTTTAATCACTAGGAATAGAATTGCTGAGAATAAGGAATATTTGTATTTTCAAGGTATTGGACACATATTACCAAATGGCCTTGGAATTAAGAGTCCTGCCAGTACTGTGTGAAAATCCTACTAGCTAATTAGGTAACATTTTTAGGTGGGCTACATTTCAAGATCAGAAGAACTCAACTTGTTTCTCAGATCACTTGTTGAATCTTGATGAAGGAGAAGAAAACAGGAACAGATAAATACACGATGGGGACCTCCCCACCCTCCGCCCCCATCCAACTTCCACAGGCAGTTCTACATTGACTCCCTGAGGCTGTGACCCTGGAGCCCAGGATTTCCCAGGGGGCAGGCAACCCAGGCTGACTCTCTCAGTTCTGCAGCCTAATCCAAAATGCATCACATTTGCTCCATCCAAACTTCTTATCTGGCAGGCTTCTCTCTCCCACTTTCACAGAGGAAAGACTAGGAAGAAAGCAAGTCAAACCTGGGTGTTCGTCTCACCTCTGCTAAAGAATGGCGGAGGGACTTCGGGGAGAACACTTAATCACATTAGGTCAGGTTATTATCCTCTTACTTCTATGCATTGCATTGGCTATGGAAAAGCATAAAGGAAAAAAGAAAAATCTGAAGGAGAAAAAAGTGGGTGGCGGGGGGGAAGAAGACAGTAAAGAAGGTATTCATGGTGGGATGCCAGCAAGTGACTCTACCTGGGCCATAGAAAGTTCTGGAATAGAGACTGGGAAGTTTAAGTGACTGGTTCTCTATCCTGGTGTTCTCCCTCTCCCTCCTTCCCTCTGACCCTCCCCCTCCCTCTCCTTCCCTTTCTCTTTCTCTCCTTCCCTGTCTCCAAGGAGACTGACCTTTCTCCTGGGCCTCTCCTAGGATATCCCACCAACATCCCAGACTCAGCATGCTCAGCATTAAGTTTATTATCAAACCAAATACGCTCCTCTTCATGCACCATCCCAGGGACCTGTGCCAACGGCTGCCCACCACCGGGGCAGAGGGCATGGCCACATTTTCTGCGGACCCCACACTCAGTCTCTATAGCTACGGCACCTACTCTGGGGCTGAGCCAGGTTTTGTGGGGCCTAAAGCCGATACTACCAGGGGCCGCCTGTTTAAGAAAAATCATTCAAATCTAGATATTCAAATCAAATGTTAAGTAGAATGAAAAAACAAATCTTAACAAAATATTGCAAATATAAAATTCCATAAGATTGCATACTTTTTTTTCATTAATGGTTAACACACTCCACTGTGTCTGTTTTTGGCTGCGCACTCTTTGAACACCTCTTCACATAACAATGCTTTCGAAAGTTATTTTTATAGAGAGAATAGAAAGATAACTCTTGTGATTGATTACAATTGTATTTTTGATATTCGAGATTACATAAATCATGTGATTGATTCTACCCAGAGATATGCTTGCTATTCACTCACCAAAATTCAGGAATTCTGATCAATGCTGTTTTCTATGATTGCCATCAAAGAGTATATACAGGCCAGTCACAGTGGCTCACATCTATAATCTCAACAGTTTGGCAGGTTGAGGCAGGAGGATTGCTTGAGCCCAGGAGTTCAGAGACCAGTCTGGGCAACAAAGTGAGACCACATGTCTCCAAAAAAAAAAAAAAAATCAAAAACTTACCCGGGTGTCGTGTGGCACACAACTGTGGTCCCAGCTACACAGGAGGCTGAGGCAGGAGGATCACCTGAGCCCAGGAGGTCAAGGATGCAGTGAGCCGTGATTGCACCACTGCACTCCAACTTGGGTGATAGAGCAAGACCCTGTCTAAAAATAAAATGTTTTTAAGTATATGCATTTATAATTGTATCAGCTACAT
Organism: Piliocolobus tephrosceles; assembly: GCF_002776525.5. Classification (NCBI taxonomy): domain Eukaryota; kingdom Metazoa; phylum Chordata; class Mammalia; order Primates; family Cercopithecidae; genus Piliocolobus; species Piliocolobus tephrosceles. The sequence goes on from NC_045434.1 coordinate 69,506,836, forward strand.
TGTCAAGTGTATCCCAGACAACTGAGAACTTTTTTGCTGTTTAGGCTTCCATGAGAACAGAATCCTAGGACAGGCGTGGTGGCTCATGTCTGTAATTCCAGCACTATGGGAGGCGGAGGCAGGTGGATTACTTGAGGTCAGGAGTTCGAGCCCAGCCTGGTCAACATGGTAAAACCCCGTCTCTACTAAAAATACAAAAATTATCTGGGCATAGTGGCAGGTGCCTGTAACCCCAGCTACTCAGAAGGCTGAGGCAGGAGAGTTGCTTGAACCTGGGAGGCACAGGTTGCAGTGAGCCGAGATCATGTCACTGCACTCCAGCCTGGGCAGCAGAGTGAAACTCTATCTTAAAAACAAAAAAAACAAAAAAACCCAGAATCCTACATTTTTACGTAGCTATTAGAAGCCTCTGGCACCAGCTAACTTCCACCACATATATTTCAAACCTCCACTGCCTGCTTACTTCTGGCTTTGGCACTGCAGGACACGTTCATATCCAATCATCTCTGGCCCTGCACCTGGCATCTCCATGCCAGGTAAGTTGGCTTGGTGTGTCAGTGTGTCCAGAATTGGTGGATTCTTGGTCTCACTGACTTGAAGAATGAAGCCACGGACCCTCGCGGTGAGTGTTACAGTTCTTAAAGATGGTATCTGGAGTTTGTTCCAACTCCAGATGTTCAGATGTGTCTGGAGCTTCTTCCTTCTGGTGGGTTCGTGGTCTCGCTGCCTTCAGGAATGAAGCTGCAGACCCTTGCAGTGAGTCTTACAACTTATAAAGGCGGTGTTGACCCAAAGAGTGAGCAGCAACAAAATGTACTGCAAAGAGCGAAAGAATAAAGACCCCACCCTGTGGAAGCAGACCCCAGCCGGTTGTCACTGCTGGCCTCGGCAGCCTGCTTGTATTCCCTTATCTGGCCCTACCCACATCCTGCTGATTGGTCCATTTTACAGAGCGTTGATTGGTCCACTTTACAGAGAGGTGATTGGTCCGTTTTGACAGAGTGCTGATTGGTGCGCTTACAATCCTTGAGCTAGACACAGAGTCACAGAGTGCTAGTTAGCTAGATACAGAGTTAGCTAGATACAGAGTACCACTTGGTGTATTTACAAACCCTGAGCTAGACACAGAGTGCTGATTGGTGCATTTACAATCCTTGAGCTACACACAGAGTCACAGAGTGCTAGTCCTCCAAGTCTCCACTAGGTTAGCTAGATACAGAGTACAGATTGGTGTATTCACAAACCCTGAGCTAGACACAGAGTGCTGATTGGTGCGCATACAATCCTCCAGCTAGATATAAAAGTTTTCCAAGTCCCTATCCCGTTCAGGAGCCCCACTGGCTTCACCCAGTGGCTCCTGCACTGGAGCTGCAGGCGGAGCTGCCCGCCAGTCCGGAGCGGCACCTACACTCCTCAGCCCTTGGGCTGTCAATGGGACCAGGCGCCACGGATCAGGGAGCGGCGCCCGTCGAGGAGGCTCAGGCCGCGTGGGAGCCCACCACAACGGGAGGAGCTCAGACTTGGCGGGCTGCAGGTCCCGAGCCCTGCCCCGCTGGGAGGCAGCTAAACCCAGAGAGAATTTGAGTGCCGCACCCGGGCCAGCAACTGCGGAAAGCCCCTCACTGCCCTGGGCCCGCGGCATCTTCTGGCGGCTGCGTGTGCGGGGTCCGCGGAGCACGAGCCCGCGGGAACTCGCACTGGCCCGCGAGCGCGGCGCGCAGCCCCGGTTCCCACCTGCGCCTCTCCCTCCACACCTCCCTGCAAGCAGAGGGAGGCGGCTCCAGCCTTAACCAGCCCAGAGAGGGGTTCCCACGGTGCCATGGCGGGCTGAAGGGCTCCTAAAGCGCCGCCAGAGTGGATGCTGAGGCCGAGGAGGCGCTGAGAATGAGGGCTGCTAGCACATTTTCACCTCTCATTAGGAGTATGTATCCTGGAAGCTTCGCTTTCACCGGTATCCTAGCAATAGCAACTGTACTCCCAAGTGAAACCCAAACTCACTGCATACCAATTCAACTCCCCTTCACTCTCAAAAATGCCCATGGCCACCCATGCCACCTGCCCTGAAAGAATATATGTCAAAGGGAAAGCTGGAGTGGAAAGAGACAGCAGTCTTAATTCGTTGTAGTCAAAGTATCGTTCTTTTGCAAATTTTGCAAGAGTAATTTTTGTCCCAGTGCCTGGAAGTGGCTTTAAGTGATGGATGGGCTGAAGCTTAAACATTAGTAGCTTCACAGTGAGTCCATCTTCACTTCTATCTTCACAACATCTGTATTCCTCTTCCTTTCATCCCCGTCCTTCCTTCCTTCCTTCCTTCCTTCCTTCCTTCCTTCCTTCCTCCCTTCCTCCCTCCCTCCCTCCTCCTTCATCTGGGCCACAGCAACAGCCCTGTGACAGGCCTTCCTTCTGCTCTCAAGGGCCTCTGGACCGTCCCAAATTTGTCATGTGACTCCAGTGTTTAAAACCCTTCCATGGCTCCCCCTTTGTCGCCAGGATGTAGCCCAGCAGCTCTGCTTGGCCTCCAAGGCTTTCTCTAGAGACTTTCCCTTCCCCGGACTCGCCTCACCCTCATGCTCATGAAATAGAACGACTGCTTGGGAACCTCCAGACCTCGTCAAGATGTCTCTACTCTCTATGGCTTTTGTTTTTCTCGGTCCCTCTTGTTTTCTCTGCGCTTATCTCTTCCCCACCCCAACTCAGTCAGCTTCATGAACATGTACTCCTCTTTCAAGAAGAAGTAGCTTCAACATCTGTCCCTCCAGAAAGCTTTTCCTTGACAATCAGGTAGAATTAACCACATATTTCTTTTTTCCACTACTCTACTTTGTTATAAAGTTTTTAAATTTTTCTTTTTATTTAATAAGAAATATATGTGAAGGAAGCAAGTACAGAAAACATTTTTTAAAAATAAATATGTTAATGCATTCCCAGAATAAAATGGAATTTATTATAGATAAATTGAAAGTGATCAGCACTTTTTTATTTTTTTGAGATGGAGCCTCACTCTGTTGCCCAGGCTGGAGTGCAGTGGTGCAATCTCAGCTCACTGCAACCTCTCCCTTCCGGGTTCAAGTGATTCTCATGCCTCAACCTCCTGAGTAGCTGAGACTACAGGCGCCCGCCACCAAGCCCGGCTAAACTTTTGTATTTCTAGTAGAGATGGGGTTTCACCATGTTGGCCAGGGTGGTCTCGAACTCCTGGCCTCAAGGGATTAGCCTGCCTCGGCCTCCCAAAGTGCTGGGATTACAGGGGTGAGCCATCGTGCCCAGCTATGATCATCACTTTCAATTCTGGTCATTAATTTGGTGTGTATCCTTCCAGATTTTATATTATATATATATATACTCCTCATTTACAAATCTGTCTCCTCCTCCCAGGTTACAAACCGTATGAGGAAAAAGCAATGTCTTCATTACGTTGGCCCCTCCCAACCCAGTGCTAGCTGTGGTAATAACCAGCACTAGAAATGATGGCATTGAAGCACAGACAATTTAAGAAACTTGCCCAGTTTACCCAGAGAAGTGACTGGGCTGGAATTCAAACTCAGACAGAGCATGCACTTAATAAAGTTTTAATTGGTCGATAATGAATACATAGTCATGTTGCAGTAAATAACATTTGGATTAGTAGAAGAGTTACCCCAAAAAGAGGTTCAGCACATACTATCAAAGTACACATGAGAATGTTTAATGATTTCTACATGCATCATGGTGGCATACTTCATTCAAAAATTAAGAAATTATCATTATATTGTTTTTGAGACAGAGTCTTGCTCTGTCGCCCAGGCTAGAGTGCAGTGGTGGGATCTCGGCTCACTGCAGCCCCCGCCTCCCAGGTTCAAGTGATTCTTGTACCTCAGCCTCCTGAGTTGCTGGGATTACAGGGGCGTGCCACCACGCCTGGCTAATTTTTGTATTTTTGGTAGAGATGGGGTTTGCCATGTTGGCCAGGCTGATCTCGAATTCCTGGCCTCAAGAGATCCACCCTCTTCGGCCTCCCAAGGTGCTGGGATTACAGGCATGAGCCACCGCACCCAGCAATAACTTATTTGTTCTTATTTCCCCCAATTTTGTTTCTAAGGGAGAGGCACCTAGCAAAAACGTATTTTTGCTAAAGTCGTGCAATGCTGGTTTCTACTGAAGCCCTAAATGATGTCACACCATAGGAATTATAGTAGTGTAGTATCTGAAGAGGTTGCTCATTATTCTGTTTTAAACTATGAATAAGATATGTGTCATTTGTGATGTACTTAAAAAATTAATTTCACTCATTTCTGGTAGGACTTACTACCACCTACAACTAATTTGCATTTCCTTGGATCCATTTTCAACTTCTTGTGCCTGGCACAGGGCTGAGCTCACAATTCTGGTCACACATTTTGCTGAATGAATAAACCACGAATGACTTCTATGGGCAGCAGATTTCCTTAGAAACACACTAACAACTTTGGTGGTCCTCCTGACACTCAAAGTGGATGACTGGGGCTGTTTCAAGAAATCTCTTTTTTTTCTTAACAATAGCCCGTGCTCTTTGATCGTTTAGGGCAGAAAGAGCCTTAGGCCAGTGGTTTACGCTTGTAATCCCAGCACTTGGAGAGGCTCAGGCAGGAGAATTGCTTGAGCCCAGTAGTTTGTGATCAACCATGCAACATGGTGAGACCCCATCTCTACAAAAAAAATGGCACACACCTGTAGTCTCTGCTACTTGGGAAGCTGAGGCAGGAGATCGCTTGAGCCCAGGAGTTGGAGGAAATGATCATGCCACTGCACTCCAACCTGGGCAACAGAGACTCTGGCTCAGGAAAAAAAAAAAAAAAAAAAAAAAAATTTAGCATCTCAGTCTTCTTTTCAAAAAAAGCAGAGCCAGTTTGTTATTTCCCTCTAATAGACCTCATGTAGGCAAAACTGAATTAACCTTTATCCTTGGTTCCTGATACTCTGACATCGTTGTTTCATAAATGTACTTCTTGTGTTTATTTATTACTCATTTGCTTGTTAATAATATAACAGACATCTCTAAACCCATCACCTAATCCAAGAATCAGAACACCGACAATCCCTTTTATTTACCTCTGTTCTCTTCACTATTCCAGCGCCTTTTCCCCCATCCGACTATCCTAAATTTTGTGTTTATACTTTTGTCACTTTTTAAAAATTAAACTTTTTTATTTTGACATATTTGTAGATTCTCTTGCAGTGAAATCCCACATGCCCTATACTCAGTTTCCCCCAATGGTAAAATCTGCAAACCTGTGTTCCATATGACATCACAATCAGAAAGGATATTGACATTGATACAACCGAGACGCAAAATGTTTCCATCACCACAAGGATCTCTCCTGTTGCCCTTTCTTAGTCACAACCACTTCTTGCTCATGCTTTGCCTATCTGCTCCTTTACCCCTGGTGACCACAAATCTGTTCTCCATTTCTGTAATTTTGTCATTCAAGAACATTATATAAATGTAATCCTACAGCACATAACCTTTTGAGATTGGCTTTTCTTCACAATTCTCTGAAGATTTCATGGAAGTTGTTGCCTGTATCAATAGTTTGCTCGTTTTTTGTTGCTGAGTGGTATTCCATATATGGCATGGATATACCACAGTTTGTTTAACCTTGTCAAGGACATCTGGGCTGTTTCCTAGTCCTTGGCTATTACAAATAAAACGGCTATAAACATGTGTGTATCTGGGCATGATGGCTCATGTTTGTAAGTCCCAGCACTCTGGGAGGCCAAGGTAGGAAGATTTCATCAGCTCAGGAGCTCTAGACCAGCCTGGGCAATAGAGTGAGATCTTGTCTCTACTAAATAAATAAATAAATTAGCCAAGCATGGTGGTATGTGTCTGGAGACCCTACTCAGGAGGCTGAGGCAGGAGGATTGCTTGATCCTAGGAGGTGGAGGTTTCAGTGAGCCATGATCATACCACTGCACTTCAGCCTGGGCAACACAGTGAGACTCTGTCTCGAAAAAAAATTGCGTACAGAGTTTTGTGTAAACATAAGTCTTCATTTCTCTGGGATAAATGCCCAAGAGTGCAACTGCTGGTACACTTGTTAGTTGAACATTTAGTTTTCTAAGAAACTGCCAATGTGTTTTCCAGAGTGGCTGTATATTTTTAATTCCCACCAGCAATATGTGAGTGATACTATTTCTCTACATGCTCTCTAGCATTTGATATTGTCATGATTTTTTATTTTATTCATTCTGATAGGTGTGTAATGACATCTTATTATGGTTCTAAATTGCATTTTCCTATTGACTACTAATGTTGAACATCTTTTCATGTGTTTCTTTGCCATCCATATATGCTCTTTCATGAAATGTTTATGTCTGTTGTGCATTTTATAATTATGTTGCTTGCTGTTTTGCAGTTCAGAGTTCTGAGAGACTTGCTTTTTTCAAGGTCTCATTCTTTTGCCCAGGCTGGAGTGCAGTGGTGCAATCACGGCTTGCTGTAGCCTCAGTCTCCTGGGCTTATGTGATCCTCCCACCTCGGCTTCCCAAGTAGCTGGGACTATAGCTGTGTGCCACCACTCCTGGCTAATTTTGTTTTGGTTTGTTTTACTTTTTGTAGAGATAGAGTCTCACTATTTGAACTCCTGGGTTCAAATAATCCTCCCGCCTTGGCCTCCTAAAGTGCTGGGATTATGGGCATGAGCCACCATGCCTAGCCAAGAGTTCTTTATATATTCAAGATACTAATCCTTTGTCAGATATATGGTTTGCAAATATTTTCTCCCACTTTATAGCTTGTCATTTCATCCTTTTAGCAACGTCTTTCAAAAAGCAAAATCTTTAATTTTAAAGAATCTTATTTATCAATTTTTAAAAATGAATGATGCTTTTGGTGGCAAGTTTGAGAACTCTTTGCTTAGCCCTAGATCCTGAAGATTTTTTCCATTTTTTCTAAATGTTTCAGTTATATATTTGATATTTAATTGTGTGACCCATGTTAATTTTTCCATAAAGCATGAGACTTAGGTGGATGTTCCTTACTGTTTTGTTTTTTGTTTTTGTTTTTTGAGACAGGGTCTCATTCTGTTGCCCAGGCTAGAGTGCAGTGGTCTGATTTAGGCTCAAACTGCAACCTCCGTCTCTCAGGTTCAAGAAATTCTCATGCCTCAGCCTCCCAAGTAGCTGGGATTACAAGAATGCACCACTACACATGGCTAATTTTTTTTTTTTTAGTAGAGACGGGGTTTTGCCATTTTGGCCAGGCTGGTCTTGAACTCCTAACCTCAAGGGATCTACCTGCCTCAGTCTCCCAAAGTGCTGGAATTACAGGCATGAGCCACCACACCTGGCGGTTGTTTGTTTCTTTTACCCATGGATGCTTAATTGTTCCAGTACCATTTGTTGAAGACTTATCTTTCTTTCCTCCTTGAATTGGTTTTGCCCCATTGACAAAACTCAGCTGGCCATATTTGTGTGAGTCTACTGGGTTCTCTATTCTGTGTGTTCTTGATCTGTGTGTCTACCTCTCTGCCAATATCCTACAGTCTTCATTATTATAGCTATATAAGAAGTCTTGAAATTGGATAGACTGATTTCCTCTACTTTCTTCTTTTTCAAGATTGTTTTAGCTATTCTAATTCCTTTGCCTTTCCATATACATTTTAAAATAATCTTGTGTGTATATATTTTGGGATTTTACTTACTTACTGGGATTTTGATAGAAATTACATTAAATGTGTCTAAATCTGGAGCAAATTGGCCAGATTGAGTCTTCCATCCATGGACATATTGTGTCTCTTCTTTATTTATATCTTACACATCCTTCATCAATGTTTTGTAGCTTTCAGCATGTTAAGTCCTATACATGTTTTGTTAGATTTACACCTAACCACTTTTTGTTGAGTGATTGCAAATGGTATTGTATTTTCATTTCTGTGTCCACATGTTCATTGCTAGTATAGAGAGATACAACTGATTTTTGTAGGTGTATCTTATGTCCTGTGACCTTGCTAAACTCATTTGTAAGTTCTAGGAGTTTTTGGTGCATTCCTTGGGATTTTCTGTATAGACAATCATGTTTTCTGCAAATAGGACAGTTTCATTTCTTCCTTTCTGATCTATATACTTTTTCTTTTATTTTCTTTCCTTATTTCACCAACTAGAAATTCCAGCACAATGTTGAATAAAACTTCTGAGAGTGGACATTTTTGCCTTATTCCCGATCTTAGAGGGGAAAGCATTCCATCTGCTATCATTAAGTATAATAATATTAGCTGTGGGGGTTTTTGTAGCTGTCCTTTATCAAATTGAGGAAGTTCCCCCTATATTCCTAATTTTCTGGGAATTTTTATCATGAATCATTGTTGATTTTGTTTTCAAATGCTTTTTCTGTATCAATTGATATAATCATGTGATTTTTCCTCTCTACCCTATTAATATGGTAGATTACACTGATTTTCAAAAATTGAACCAGACTTCCATTCCTGGAATAAACTCTGCTTGATTATAAATTGTTTTTCTTTTTTATTTTTTTTTTTTTGAGACTGAGTTTTGCTCTTGTTGCCCAGGTTGGAGTACAATGTTGACATCTCGGCTCACTGCAACCTCCGCCTCCCAAGTTCAAGCGATTCTCTTGCCTCAGCCTCCCGAGTAGCTGGGATTTTGGGCATACGCCACTATGCCTGGCTAATTTTGTATTTTGTTTTTAGTAGAGATGGGATTTCTCCATGTTGGTCAGGCTGGTCTTGAACTCCCAACCTCAGGTGATCCACCCACCTCGGCCTCCCAAAGTGCTGGGATTACAGTGTGAGCCACCACGCCTGGCCAGTTTTTTTTTTATATGTATATATACTGCTGAATTCTATGTATTGCCCAAATCCTTTAGCTGTAATAGGACTATTAAAATTATTTCATATTGGGTGAGTTGTGATAGTTTGTGTTTTTCAAGGAATTGGTCCATTTGATCTAAGGTGTCAAATCTATGTGTGTTTCATTGTCCTTAGTGTTCTTTTTATTATCCTTTTGTTATCTGCAAGTTCTCTAGTGATAGTCCCTGTTTTATTGTTGATATTAGTGTCCTTTGTCTTCTTTTTTTCCTTGTTGATCTTGTTAGAGGTTTCATTGATCTTTTCAAAGAATCAGCTCTTTGTTTCAGTGGTTTGCTTTATTTATTTATTTTTTACCAACGTCATTGCTTTCTGCTTTTAACATTATTTTCTTATTTCTGCTTGCTTTGGGCTTATTTTGCTCTTCTTTTTCTAGGTTCTTGTGGTGAACGTTTTGAAACATTTTGTGCTATAAATTTCCCTCTTGGCACTGCTGTAGCACAAATTTTGATATATTGTGCTTTCATTTCCATTTAGTTCAAGGTATTTTATAAAAAGTTTCTTTTGAAACTTCCTGTTTGACCCATGGATTATTTAGAAGAGTGTTATCTTGTTATCTTCTTACCTTTCTGTTATTGGTTTCTAGTTTCATTCCATTGTGGTCAGAGAATACACACAGTATGATTCTAATTATTTTAATTTATTGAGGTTTGTTTTATGGCCCAGGATATAGTCTATTTTGGTATATATTTCACGGGTACTTGAAATGAATGTGTATTCTTCTGTCATTAGGTGTTCTATAAATATAGATTTGATCCTGTTTGTTGATGATGTTGCTGAGATCTATAGACTTGCTGGTTTTTTTGTTTAGTGGTTCTATCAACCATTTCAGATTTCTTCATTTTTGCCCATCTAGGAGGTGTAAAATCTTATCTTATTGTGATCTTAATTTGCATTTCCTTGAGTTCTGGTGAGATTGGTTATCAAATTATATTTTTATCCCTAATTGTACTTTTAAAAATATATCATTGATACTTTACCAATGATATGAGGTTAATGCAAAAGTAATTGCGGTTTTTGCCATGAAAGTAATGGCAAAAGCCACATTACTTTGTACCAACCTAATAATTATTCATATTTATTGCTTTATTTTTCCTTATTTTTTTCCTGTTTTTGTTTTGTTTTTGTTCTTGTTTTTACATATGTAGTGACCTCTGCCAATATACGTAGGTCAAAACCCTTCCATTATTCCCCATATTGTGACAAAAAATAATCCAAAACTTTAGGCTGACTTTTAAGTTGTATATGGCACAATTTAAATTTATCTAATCCAGCTGCGTCAACACCTCCCTATTTCCCAGCTCAGCTTGTTCCTGCCTCCACACTTTTGGCCATGTCATTTTCTTTGACTGCAGTGCTGTCAACCAAAATCCTATTTGTGCTTTAAATGTGGCTCAAATGCTCCCTCTATGGAGACTTTCTTGATCATTCCAACTGGAAGTGATTGCCTTGTTCCTCTTAACAACAGATTGTAGAACATCTGTAGTATAATGACTGCATGGTTTGGTATCATAATGCACACATCTAGGAAACCAGTGGGTGGTCTCAGTGATTCAGAACAGAAGTGTCTTATTGTTTCTTTACATCTATTTTATTGGCTTGTAGGCAAAGTGCCTCTCCTTTATATATATATATATATATATATTTTTTTTTTTTTTAAGATGGAATCTCACTCTGTCGCCCAGGCTGGAGTGCAGTGGTGCAATCTCGGCTCACTGCAACCTCCACCTTCAGGGTTCAAGCAATACTCCTGTCAGCCTCCCGAGCAGCTGGGATTACAGGTGTGTACCACCATGCCCTGCTAATTTTTGTATTTTTAGTAGAGACGGGGTTTTGCCATGTTGGCCAGGCTGGTTTCGAACTTCTGATAACCTCAGGTGATCTGCCTGCCCCAGCCTCCCAAAGTGTTGGGATGACAGGCGTGAGCCACTGTGCTGCCTGGCTTCTTTTGTTAATGTTCTAACTCATGTAGTGAACATTGTTAAAATTCCATCTCAAATGACTATATCCACCAAAAGTGTTGTATTGGGCAAACTGCCAACTTGTTCAGCAGAAATATTACTAATATGATAGACTGGAGGAATAAATTATTCAGAATGCTGATAAACTCATGCTATGAAGTGATTTCCACATACGTGTCAGTTAGATGTGGGAGATGAACTATCAGTAGCAAAACAACTGAAAAAAATGTATTTTATATGTGTGTTTATTTATTTTAGATTCGGGGGTATGTGTGCAGGTTTGTTACATGAGTAAATTGTATGATGCTGAGGTTTGGGTTTCTAAGAATCCCGTCCCCCAAGTAGTGAACATAGCACATGATAGGTAGTTTTTCAGCCCATTCCCCCTCCCTCCCCTACTCCTTTTGGAATCTCCAGGGTTTATTGTGTCCATGTGTACCCAATGTTCATCTCCCACGTATAAGTAAGAACATGATAATTCATTTGATTTTGGGTTTCTGCATTAAATTGCTTAGGATAAAGGCCTCCAGTTGCATCCATGTTGCTGTAAAGGTTGCTGTAAAGGATGTGATTTCATTCTTTTTTATGGCTGTACAGTAATCCGTGGTGTGTATGTAGCACATTTTCAATATCCAATCCACCATTAATGGGCACCTAGCTTGATTCCATGTCTTTGCTATTGTGAATAGTGCTGTGGTAAACATATGAATACAGATAGCTTTCTGACAGAATGGCTTATTTTCCTTTGGGTATATTCCCAGTAATGGATTGCTGGGTTGAATGCTAATTCTACTTTTAGTTTTTTGAGAAATCTCCAAACTGCTTTCCACGGGAACAGTACTAATTTGCATTACCATCAACAGTGTATAAGCATTCCCTTTTCCATGAAACCTCACCAACATCTGGTTGTTTTTACTTTAATAATAGCCATTCTTACTGGTATGAGATGGTATCTCATCATGGTTTTGATTTACATTTCTCTGATGATTAGTGGTGTTGAGCATTTCAAAAAAGCTATTTTAAAAGTCTGGCTTTTGGCCAGGTGCAGCGGCTCACGCCTGTAATCCCAGCACTCTGGGGAGGCCGAGGCAGGCGGATTGCCTGAGGTCGGGAGTTTGAGACCAGCCTGACCAACATGGAGAAACCTCGTTTCTACTAAAAATACAGTTAGCCAGGCGTGGTGGCGCATGCCTGTAATCCCAGCTACTCAGGAGGCTGAGGCAGGAGAATCGCTTGAACTCGGGAGGCAGAGGTTGAAGTAAGCCGAGATCACACCATTGTACGCCAGCCTGGGCAACAAGAGCAAAACTCTGTCTCAAAAACAAAGTCTGACTTTTATTGTGAGTCAAAGTGGGCAACACTCCACTGAATTTTGAACTTCTGTATCCTCAAGCTAGTTAGCTCATGGCAGATTTTGGAGTAATTATTGTTAGCTGATAGTTTCAGTGGTCTGCATAATATAAAGGGATTTACAAAGAATAAGTCTAAATACACCTTTATATCATTATTATTTTATTATTATTATTATTTACAAGTTCCCAAGAGCTCGAATGTTATGTCATTTTTTTAAAGTAAGTGATTTCAGGCAAGTTTCATACAACATATCTATTTATAAAAGTAGCCATGAATTTTTATATTTTGCATGGGTACAATTTTCCATACCAGGCAATTCCAGACTATTAAAAATTGAATCATAAATTTTTAAGTCACAGAAGACTAGAAGAGATTCCTAAAAACAGAGATTCTCATCTTATTATAAAAAGGGACATTACAGAAAATTTAAAAATTCAGAAAACAGCAATGATAATTATTGATCATTAACAATAAATTATTATATATTTAATTAATACATAGTTAAAATAATTAAGTTATTGTTACCACCAATAATCTGTTTACCCAGAGACAACTGCTGATAACATAGATCTTAGAGAGATTGTCCTAAATCTTTTTTGGTTTATGTCTAGGCAAGAGTATACCTGAGGTTTGGTTTTTGTTTTTCTTTTAATGAAGGACTCTGCACTGCTTTCAGCGTTCTAGAACTTAACAACACTGATGATTGGCAGTTCTTTGTGTTTATTTTTGGTCCCACACGTTGTTCTTCAAACCCATTTCCTCTTGTTCTTTCCCCAACAGAGGCAGAGAAGCATTGGCCTCGAGCTCTGCCTATGATTTTTCTACAGAACTAAACTACCATACCTTAACCTGCTCTCCTCAGGGGTGCATCAATTCAGTGTCTTTCCTCTTGGCATGTGAGTCTCATTCTCCAAATGTTTTACCACTTTGGGGCATCCCTTGAACCTTCTGAGAGGCTGAGTGCAAGGCATATTTCTTCTAACAACTAGCTCACTTTATTGACATTCACCTACCTGAAAGCAGGAAGCTGGATCAGATAACTTTGGGGGCTTCCTTTCAGTTCTGACTTTATGTGGGCCCTCTCGGGACCTGGCTTAGGATTCTGCTCGTGGCAAATATTTGGTAAGTCTTACTGGTTGTATGACTCATGAGTGTGGTTCCTAATAACAGTCGCAAAAAAAAAAAAAACAGTAAAAGCAGTTCCAGGAATTTGCTGGTTACTCAGTAGTGGTGGATGCAGCAGGGAAAATAACGCAGGCTTCCTGCCCATTTCCTAGCCACTTCTCCATATATGCACCTGGTCACAGAGGCATGGTCACAAAGACCGTATGACAGACCCCAGAGACCCCAGGCAACGTGTTCCCTAGCAGGGAGCGTGTCCTGCGGATTATGTTCCTCAAGGAGCTCAGGCTTCTTAGGGGCAGCTTTCACTCGACTTGGAAGGGAGCATCTAGGTAGAGGGGCTCACTCAAGTGGACTCCTCATTTGCTCATTTCTTTCTAAGGAAGCCACTTTTAAGTGTGATGGCATTGAGACTGTGTACTGCTGCACCCCAGTGCCGATGAACCTATGAAATACAGCCATGCTCACTCTGTGCCTCACATGTTACTTCCCAGAAGTAACTGGGAAGCCAGAGTGGGAGGGAGCCCTAGCAGTGGAGTGATGGGGCCAAAATGATCATCTTTTGAGAGCTCAGGCTCATCAATATTCAACCTTTACAGAAGAACTCAAGGCCTTTATTTTTGCAGAAAGTGCCTGGACGAGTCTGTCAAACACCTTCCAAAATTGGCCCTTTATTCTTTGGAAAGTTATTCACCCCTCCCCTGTTATTCATCTTGCTCTTGTGTCTCTGACGTTTTATTTAAGCTCATACTGCTTGCTGAGAACACCCCCAATCAACCTCTATCTTCTCTTATCATTCTCAGGGCTCCTGAAACTACTTCTTCCAGGAAATCTTCCCTGACTAAGAAGAACAATGAAACTTCCTGGCTTCCTTCTACACTAACCACTCTCCTTAAATAACTCCCTTTTTGTTTTCACAGAACATAGATGCTGCAATTTATTTATTAGTTTAACACGTGTTTTTAGACTCTCAGGAAGGATATACTTCTGAGAAGTAGGATGGTGTCCAGCTTAATGTGCAAATGACCCCAACATATCAGCAGCAAACAAAGGCTGTTGCCACAGGTGTGACTTTATAAGTAATTGCTCAGACTTTGCCTTCAGAACCTGTTCTGTTTTCCAGTGGTGCTGCTTATACATGCAACATTAGCCAGATCCTTCAGTTGTATTCATTCAACAAATGTTTATTGAGAGCCTTCTATGAGCCAAGCACTGTTAGGTACTGGAGATGTAGTGACCATTGAATTTTTTTTTTGAGAAATTTTATTTTTACCAAGCTACTAAGAGCTAGAACTTTATGTCATTTTTAAAGTAAGTAATTTCAGGCAAATTTCATATAACACATCTATATATAAAAGTCACCCAGGCTGCAGTGCAGTGGTGTGATCTTGGCTCACTGCAACCTCCACTCCCCCCACTCCCCCATCCCACCTGCCAGCTCAAGTGATCCTCCCTCCCAAGTGGCTGGGACCACAGGTATACACCACCACACCCAGCCATTTTTTTTTTTTGTATTTTTAGTAGAAATTGGGTCTCACCATGTTGCCCAGGCTAGTCTCAAACACCTGAGTTCAAGTTATCCACCCACCTCAGCCTCCCAAAGTGCTAGGATTACAGGCATGAGACACTGTGCCTGGCTGAAATTTTTAAGATTATTGTAGTGGACCACCAATTTGGTCGCCCACACTGAACTATTTCTCTAAGTATTTATACCCTTGTGTAATCTCCTACCCCTCTTGAATCGAGCTGGCTGTGATCTGCTTTAATTAACAGGATATAGTAGAAGTGGTGTTGTGCCAATTCCAGGTGTAAGGCCAAGAAGAGCTGGCAGTTTCTGCTTTTGTGATTTTGAGATCCCTTAGCTACCATGAGCAAAGACCTGCTACTCTGCTGCAGAAATCATGTGGGGAGTCCAGTCGGAAAGGGAGTGGCCCTGAGACTACAAGGAAAGGGAGAGAAGCTCAGACATTCCAGTGTTCCAAAGAACCCGGTCTCCAGCCAACCCAACTGAATACAGACACATGAGTGAACACCAGCAAGACCAGCAGACCTTCCAGCTAAGCCCAGTTCAGATTGTAGAATTGTGGGCAAATAACCATTTGGTTGTTTTAAGCCACTAGTTTGGGTTTTTTTTTTTTTAATACGAGCAACTGGTAACTTAAACATCTCATCACTTCTGAAGACAGGCAAGGAATGTATGATCTTCCAAAGTAGTTTCAAGATACTTTGATAGAATACATGTGTAGACATTTAAAATCAAGCAGAGGCCAGGTGTGGTGGCTCACGCCTGTAATCCTAGGCATTTTGGCAGGCCAAGGCCGGAGGATCATTTGAGCCCAGGAGTTCGAGATCAGCCTATACAACACAGTGAGACCTCGCCTGTACAAAAAAAAAAAAAAACAAAAAAAACCTAGCCCATATCAAGTTCTTAGATAGGAATTACCAACTCCATCTTCCCTAAAATAAACTATGAAATTAATGCAATCTCCCAAAATTACCAACAGGATATCCTTGGCATCTCAGGCAAGCTGATATTAAACTTCATATAGGGAAATAAATAAGCCAAAGTAGCCAGGAACTTTATGGAAAAATAGTAATAACAAGTGGAGGAAGATAGTCCTAAGAAAAAATAAATCTATCATGATGCTATATAAGTTAAAGCAGCACGGTATGAGCATATGAAAAGAACAGGCTAGGAATAGATGTAAATATATATTCGATTTTATTAGATGAAAAATGTGGCCTCTCACATCAGTGGAGTAAAAGAGATACTATTTGGTACCAGAATGGTGTCAGAACAGGTGGTTAACTTTCTGGAAGAAAATGAAAGGATCAGATGTCCCCCATAAACGACTACTCTACTCAGCAGGAAGAAAAAACCCCACAAAACAATAGCATTAGTTCAGTTCAGAAAATCCAGTTCAAGCCAATTATTCAAACAGTTTTTGGGAGGTAACACTGTCTCTATTGGAAGACTTGGTATTTTTCAGATTTCCCTGCTCTTTATCAAGATGGCATATGGGTGTAGGGAGAAGAGGAGGTGCTGGAGCCATCTACCCAGGTCCCTGTACTCTCTCTGGCCCTCTGGTCTCCATAGCAAAATGCCCCTGTCCACCTTGTCTCTGGGCACATCTGATGATAACGTCTGTGGCTGGTTTATTAAATTTGCTCTGGGCTTGTGTCCCCCACCGACCACCTGGCTCATCTCAGCTCCCAGCGGCACTGCATTACCCCTGAAGTTGGCTCCTCTTCAATGTCCAGATCGGTGAGCCACTCTGCAGCCCTCAAATACAGGATGATTGGGTCGCTCTCTGTGGTGTCCACGAGAGGCTGCTGGCCACCTCGGTGGGCTCCTCCCACAATCCTCCACGTGGCACGTGGGGTCTCCAAATGCCTTCTGTGCAACAACAGAGCTGAGGCCGATCCCAGGTGCCGAATGGTGTCCCTCCCTCTGATGGACGCCAGCACAGCATGAACTTTCCTGTCCTGTCTCTTCATGGTGGGTGCAGAGCACGGAGACAGTGTGCTTTCTGGCTGTGTCCTCTCAGAGACCCTCCAGTCCAGTCTACTCCGGCCTTAGAGATGACTGTCCAGAGAGGGAGGGCGGGCTCTGGGTCACCCAGCTTCATTCTCTTCTTCTTGCGCAGTTCACCAGAGGCAGAAGGGATGAAGGTTCCCCCATCCCCTTCTCTCCTAGACTGCCCCTAGAGCTAGTCCACCAGGCCGGGCTCCTAATGTTTTAAATGGGGGTAAATGGAATTTAGAAAATCTCTTTTTCTGAAAACTAGACATGGCTCTCAAGACTTGCCTTGAGACTCAGAGCTGTTTCACAATCCTTTGTTCCAGGCAGGGTCCAGGATCCCCTTCCAAATTCCTGAGGGGCAGTGAGCCACGGTGCTCGGTACATGGCAGGAAGGTCCCTTAACTGGGGAAATGAGTATCAGTGAAGTTAATGTTTCCAAAACATTCTCCTTGTAACAGACACTACCTAAATTTGGAAAAGTGATACAATTTCAAGCAGCAGTCAACTAAAATGATTTCTTTTGCAATTTAGGTTAATATCGTAACTATGCCACTGGAGAAAAAAGACAATGAATTAGACATGTGGCACATACTTCTCTCAAAAACTATATGACTCAGTTGTCTGGAAGTTGTTTTGTAACTTTCTTCAATTCACACATCACCAATTCAGAATTTATTATAATTATAATCCTGAACAGTCAGGACTGTTAACTTCCCACTATGAAAGAATGACTAGCTATGATGATTTATATTTCCCAAGAAATTAACAGCAGAAGTTCATATTTAACCTCATTAAGATAATAAATTGCTTTAAACAACTTTGGGAACTTTCTTAGATGCTGGTATTACCTGGTAATATTCACTATTCATTAACTGCTGGGAAATTTTAAAATGTTTGTTGATACTCTCTGTCGCTATGTGTCATTGAAAAAAAATAAGAAGAACCAGCGAGGTCGCTGTGGTGTAGTGGGGAGGGCGTCTAAGACTCTGGACAAGGCCTTTGCTGTGAACCACAGGGAGAAGGTGGAAGCAGAGCTTGCGGCCAAAAGGCCTCGCTCTAATCTATACGGTCTATGGACCATTGGGAAGGTGGCCAGGCACTTGCCTTCTCATCTCCACCTCTTTCTCAGGAAATGGGCATGATAATAGCCCTTAATTCATGGATTGCCTTGAGGCTTAAAAGAGATGATGCACGTGAAGCTTTTAGCATGATCATGGCATGTAGTAAGCACTCAATACATGGTAACTACTGGTATTATATTGCTATTACCTTCAGCAAATAAGTTGATAACATTATATATGTAAACATTTATTTAAAGTATTTTTGTACAATTCCAGGCACAAAGTGGATTCTTTATATGCCTGTTTTTAAAATATGCTGTTTTAAACACTTCTACAATTCACGCTATTTATTAATGGCCTTTTACCCAGTCTGGGACACTATTACAGTTGTGGCTTTACTCAATCTCTTCCTTTTCTTTGGGTAATCTTTTATCTTGAACTACCGAGAGTAGATGAATCGTGAGCTCATATAGCTGGAACAAATCTGACATTGTGGGTTTGTTCAAACAATTTTTTCAAATCAGATTTACAGAGGGATATAAATGAGAAAAGGAGTTTTGTGTTAGGAAAAAAATGGTTTCTGAGAATCCTGAGGCTCTGATCTGATGAGTGAAGGGAACCACACAGGCTTATCTGCACATCACATATACCATTTGATGAGATCTCTGGAGAATGGAATACCTTCACAGACAACATTGGGGATAAACCTGATCACGGTCCCCTTTGTTGCCACCTCTCACAGTTTCTCCCTTCTCTGTTTCCTCTCACTCTGACTCAAGGAGGGCCCTCAGCGCAGAGAAAATTAAGTCTAGTGTTTGCAGGAGGGCAAGACTGGGAGTGTTGGGGGTGGCGAGGCCACAGAGTCCACCACTCTGGCAACGAGCAGTGTTTATTTGTGTGTTTAAAAGTTTGTTCCCTTTGAATATGAAAGAAAAAGAAATGAGGAGTAATTTTAGTAGGAGGATTTCTAAAGAAGCAGTCATTTGTCAATCTGAAATTTTTTTTTAAAGGAAGAATTCTCAGGTTGGGCTTACAACAAAAAATAAATTGCAGTAAGTGTTAAAACTTGCCAGTCAATTACAGGAATAGCTTAGTGTTCCATCATAGTTTCTATAACCAGACAAAATCATTTCTTGCAAGCAGCTAATTCCACAGAAGTTTCCAAACCCATGAGTTTCACTCTCAGGTTCCCTCTAGGAGCAGAAATGCAGGTTTGCTTGGGCTCCTAGCCTCTCCCTCAGCTCCCTCTTTTCCCTCTAATGGATCCCTAGATGCTACTGAGGGCTCCCGTAACTGATGGCAAATTGCTTGTGGGCAGGGTCTGTGCCTTGGTTTACGGGTGTACATCCACACAACTCTAAGCACAGTATTTAGATTCATCGAGTATCTGTGTAATAAAAGGTGTGGCTATGAAAAATAATTTTACAATATTGTTTGGCACGTGGCTGGGAAAGATCCTGAGGCTCTGGGGCTGGGGTGTGTGGGACCTGGAGCAGGGGTGCCCTCCAACTTTGCTCATTTTTATTATTCTGCCAGTGTCATCCCCTCATTTCTACACTTCCTCAGATCAGAGGCAGGCACAGAGGGCATAGACAGAATATGACACGTCAGAGAGAATTCAAACACTTATTTTAACCTTTTCTTCATCAAATTTTTGTCAGAGAAGGAAATGAAGCAAGATACCAAGTTCAAAGCCTCCTCTCTTTTCCTTTTTCCTATCTGCTCTTCTGGTGGAGATGCTCGGCTATGAAATGGCTCAAAAGAAAAACAGCTGGAACATGGAAAAAGCAATGTAATCAGCTGGTGCTGCAAAGGGCAGTGATGCATGGATGAAGGGGTTGCTGGGGTGACCCAGCCAGCAAGGACCCTGATGGGGCAAGTAACCAGAAGCTGCCTTGTGGAACTAAACCTCCAGAAGGAATTTTTTTTTTTTTTCTCATCTGTATTAAAACCTCATCTGTATTAAAACCTCATCTGTATTAAAAATACAAATATTAGCCAGGTGTGGTAGCACACACCTGTGATCCCAGCTACTCGGGAGGTTGAGGCACGAGAATCTCTTGAATCCGGGAAATGGAAGGTACAGTGAGCTGAGCTCACTCCACTCCACTCCAGACTGGGTGACAGAGACTCAAAAAAAAAATAATAATAATAATTAAATGCTCAAGTCTCAGGTATTTATGGACTGGTGAAGAGTTGCGTGGAGGGTGGCATTCCCATCGAGGTGGCATCAGCGGCAGAACTGGACAAAAGAACTCTGCTGTCATCATTGTAGAAGATGTGGGTCACAGAGCCACATGAATGGGCACCAAGGGAGGTCTTAAAATCTGCAACTCAGTATAAGCCCAAAGGCATTGGAGCCATTCTCTGAGTAAGGCTAGTCAAGGGGATGATACAAATGCCCAGTCTTTTACACAGGCACAGGAGTCAGCTGGAGCAGAAGGCCTGCAGGGAGAAGTCGAGTTTTCTTCTCTAGCTATCCCAGGCCACCCAGAAGTCAGAGGATGTGACCAAAGGAAAAGGTGATCAGAAGGCAACCATACCTGCTAGCACTGTGACGTCACTGAGGGATGTCAATGCCATCCTCTGCTGTTATGTCCTGCAGGGGTATGGGAATTAGACCTACTTCTAGTAGCCTGGAGACTCTGGAGTCCTAATTCAGGTCAGTTTCCCAGCGATCTTTCCTTAGGTTTTTACCTCTCCCCTCCCCACACGCACCTTCTAAGTTCAATTAACTAATATAAATGCCACAATCCATTAATGTGTGAGACTGTGATCCAGCGAAACTGACAAGTTAGAAATTTGCAATAGGAACTCATTCGTTCAACTAATATTAGTGGGGATCCCATGGGCAGAGTACAAGCAATGTAGAGACACAGCAATGAATTACGAGGGATTCTTCACCCTTGAAGCTTCAAATGAATATATCATTACTTTTCTCAAATCCTTTCATATAAAATCCCCAAGAACTCCCTTCAGTGGTTCTCTAGAGAGAGATTGTTTTCTTCAGTTTTGTAAACAGAGGCTTTCATAATATAATCTATTTGCAAAACAAATGGTCAGAGGGGAGGGGGAAAAAAAAAAAAACCCCAAAGAAACCAAAACTAGGATTATCAGCCAAAAACAGAGAATAGAAGTCTCATCGGAAATATACTGTGATAGGCCAGGTGCAGTGGCTCATTCCTGTAACCCCAGCACTTTGGGAAGCTGAGGCGGGAGGATGGCTTGAGCCCAGGAATTCAAGGCCAGCCAGGGCAATATGGCGAGACCACATCTCTAAAAAAAAAAAATAAACTAGCCAGGCACGGTGGCATGTGCCTGTGTTGAAACCCTGAGAAAGCTTCTGAAATCCTGAAAAACCTGAAACCCTGAAAAACTGAAACCCTGAGAAAGGTTCTAGGGGATGATTTGTCTCCTAATTCTCAATGATATGAAGAGTGAAAGATAGTGAGAAGGTCATTCATGTTAACTTGTATTTGTGAGACAGTCCTACAATGATTTTAAAACCAAATTTATTTTCCCTTAATTACCATATGCACTTAATTTTAAAAATCAAATCTATAAGGTCTCTATCAAAAGTTATCAGTACCTGGCCCACCTTCCCCACCTAAGTTCATCCATGGAGTTAATACTTCCCACTTTGTCAGCTCTTTATTCTGCTACACTAATATCTATATTGTATGATCTTGAATCAGCTTTTTAGACATTATCCACTGACTTCCAATTGTGGTGGATGAAGATTTCACTCCCCAACACTGCCATGTCAAAGCTGGTGTTCAGACAGTCACACCGTTACAACCATATGGATTGCACTGGTCGGCATAGAAGCCTCCTCACTATCCCTGCCACTCTGGCTGCTCCAGCTCCATGTCCTCGGACACACTACACTGTCCCAGGACCCAGCAGCTATAAGGGCCTCCACACCCCATCTTAGTGCCCTAACCAATGTCCATCTGACCGTTCAGTGCCTGTGCTGTACTAATTGCTAATTCCGATTCAGGGTTTTTATTATTATGGCTATATAAATATTGTTCACTGGAGAACTAATTTGTAACCCTGATTACATTTCTTTTTTTGTATAGCTTTCTACCTTTACTGTAGTGAATAATTGCCTGATTTTTTGTTTCTTTGAACGTCTTAATCATATTACAAAATATCTCCTTTATGCAATTTTCTTCATAGTTAAACATTGTCACTGGTGTTATCACTTTTATTTTTTTTCTGAAAATATCTCTTTTGGAGTCCTACATAGTCTTTTTTATTTTTTATTTTTATTTATTTATTTTTTTTGAGACGGAGTTTCTCTCTTGTTGTCCAGGCTGGAGTGCGATGGCGCAATCTCGGGTCTCTGCAACCTCTGCCTCTTGGGTTCAAGTGATTCTCCAGTCTCAGCCTCCGGAGTAGCTGGAATTACAGGCATGTGCCACCACGCCCAGCTAATTTTGTATTTTTAGTTTTTGGTCAGGCTGGTCTTGAACTCCCATCCTCAGGTTATCTGCCCATCTCAGCCTCCCAAAGTGCTGGAATTACAGGCGTTTAAGCCATCGCACCCGGCCTACATAGTCTTATTCCAACCTGGTCTGCCTATTCTCCAAATCTGCTGATTAGTTAGTAGCCTGTAGACTTGAGCATGCTGTGTTTTGGGAGCTTTAGTTTCCCAGATCCCATGGCTGCTGCTTTTTTGGCTTACCCTTTGTAATAGAGCACAGCCCCTGGTAGAACCCCAAAACGGGATGCCTTGAAGGTAATTTTTCTTTTGATGCTTTGCATATCTGAGAATATCTTTTAGCTAATCATGCACTTGATTATTAGTTTGTGTATAAAATCCTAGGTAAATCGTTTATGCTGAGAATATTGCTCCAGATGCTTCTAGATTTTAGGATTGTTGTTTAGTAATCTGATACCATTCCAATTCCTCTTGGTATTCCTCAGGTCTGGGAATGTTTCTTGTATTATTTCTGTTTCTTTACTCTCTTTTTACCATCTCACTCACCCTTTTAAAGTGTATTGTTCAATGGTTTTCAGTATATTCAACAAGCAGTCATGAATCACCATAATCAATTTAGAGGGTTTTCATCACCCTCAAAAGACATCACAGGCCAGGCACAGTGACTCACACCTGTAATCCAGCACTTTGGGAGGCAGAGGTGGGTGGATTGCTTAAGCTCACAAGTTTGAGACCAGCAACATAGCGAAACTTCATCTCTACAAAAAAATACAAAAATTAGGTAGGCATGATGGTGCGTGCCTGTAGTCCCAGCTACTTGGGAGGCTAAGGTGGGAGGATGGTTTGAGCCGGGGAGGCAGAGGTTGCAGTAAGCCAAGATAGCACCACTGTACTACAGCTTGGGCAACACAGCAAGACCTTGTCTCAGGAAAAAAAAAAAAAAAAATCCCATACCCATTAGCAGTCACTTCCTATTCCTTCCACCCTCTCCATCTTTCCAGCCTTAGGCAACAACAGATCTAGTTTTTGTTTCTGTATATTTGCCTATTCTGGACAGTTCATTGAAATGGAGTCTACAAAGACAGCAGTCTTTTGTGAGAGGATTCTTTCACTTGGCTTTTAAGGTTCATCTACACTGTGGCATTTACCAGTACCTCACTTCTTATTGTCAATAATATTCCATTGAGTGGATAGTCCACATTTTATTTATCATCAGTTGATAAACGTTCAACCTGCTGCTACAAACATTTGTGTGTAAGTAATTGTGTGAGCATGTTTTCAATTCTCTTAGTTTAGAACTTGGAGTAAAATTGCTGGGCCATATGGTAACTGCATGATCTCTTTGATAATTTTGACTCTGCTGCTTTTTCTGCATGCTCTCTCTGGAATGGGTATCAATTAGACTTTGAACTTTATGAACTTACTGTCTTTATTCTTACTTTTCTAATTTCCCATTTCTTAATCTTTGTGTTTTAGTTTTGGGAAAATTTCATTTTCTCTCCCAGCCCTCCCACTGAATTTTTATTTCAACTTTCATATTTTTAATTTTTAATTTTCAAAAACTTTTTCTTATTTACTGAACATTGTTTAATAGCATTCTGGTTTTCTAAACAATGTATGATTTTCTCTTCTTTCTGGGAGTACAGTCGTCATTCTGGGATTTTGCTTTGTATGTATCTGTTTTCTTTGAGTTCCTTTATTCTCTTTGGGTTTTGTTTTAATTCACTCAGTTAACCACTATGCATCAAGGGCCCATCATGTGCCAGCAATTATTCCCGATGGATGGCACAAAGATTCCTGCCATTAAGGGATTCACAGTTTCTTGGTCTGTCTTTGATGCTGGAGACTCTCCTCAAATATTTGGTGAATCCGTTTTGTGCATTTTTAAAATACAAAACTTAAATAAAATAAAGTACAGAAATTTTAAGTGTATAGTTCAACAAAATTTTACATATGTATACAGCCATGTGAGCACCACTCAGATCAAGATAGAGAACATTTTGCTGACCCAAAAATGTTTCCCGTGCCATTCCTAGTTAATTTCTCCCCTCTCCCCAGAGGGAACCACCATGGCTTAGTTTTGCCCATTCTATGATTCCATACACAGTATGTATTCTCTTGTGCCTGGCTTTGCTTCTTTTACTCAATATAGTATCTTTGATATTGATCCACATTGTTATAACAGTAACTTGTTCTTCTTTATTCCTATATTTCTTCCCTGATTATTTGCCTAAAACATTCAAGACTGCTCAAATGTCACCTCTTCTACAAAGACTTCCATGACTTCTCCCCTAAGTTCCACACATACATCTATCATACCACTTGCTGCATGGC
>NC_045434.1:69531489-69586192 GCF_002776525.5 Piliocolobus tephrosceles
TCCCCTAAGTTCCACACATACATCTATCATACCACTTGCTGCATGGCATTATCATTGTTTGCACACTCATCCTCTTCACTGAAATATGAGCTTCCTGAAGACAACACTTGCCCTGAGTGTTTTCATTTCCTTTATCAAAAGAAGTAATAACAGTGATCATAGAGTACTCATATGGGCCAATTATTAGTCTAAGGCCTTCACATTATGAACTCATTTACTTCTCAGAATAACGCTATGACGTAGGCATAATTATTATCTCCATTTTGCATATGAGAAAACTGCAGCACAGACAGGTTATGTAACTTGCCCACTGTCACTGAACTAATAATGGTAGAACTGAAATCTGAATGCAGATGATCTGGCTCAGAGGCTATGCTCTTTAAGATCTCTGACTTTTGATCACAGACAGGTTAAGTAACTTGTCCAATGTCACTGAACTAATAATGGTAGAATTGAAATCTGAACCCAGATGATCTGGCTCAGAGGCTGTGCTCTTAAGATTTCTGACTTTTGATCTGAGCAGGTGTCCAACTGTATGTGTTGAACTGTTGAATAAATGAATGAAGGTGGATAGGGAAGATAGGTGTTCAATAGAAATCAAACAAATTCAGTCTTAGAAAAAAAAAAAAGTACATCTTATAAGATAAAATCATACTGTTTGAAGCAAATAAAAAATTTTATTTTATTCACTTTGTTTTCTACAGAGCCCAAGCCATAAAGGGCTAGAGAAAGAGGTCTAGTATAAGATTTTCTGTGGGCTTGTGTTATGGACTCAATGTTTGTGTCCCCCCAAAATCCATATGTTGAAGCCTTAACTCCCATGTGCCTGTAGCTGTATTTGGAGATGGGGCCTCTAAGGAAATAATTAAGGTTAAATGAGGCCATAAGGGTGGGGTTCTGATCTGATAGAATTAGTGTCCTTATAAGAAGAGACACCAGAGAGCCTGTACTCTGGCTCTCTCCACATGCATACACCGAGGAAAGGCCATGTGAGGACATAGTAAGGAGGTGGTCATCCACAAGCCAGGAGGAGATCCCTCACCAGAAACTGCATTTGCCAGCACCTTCTCATGGACTTCTAGCCTCCAGAACTGTGAGAAATAAGTATCTGTTGTTTAAGCCACCCAGCCTGTGGTATTCTGTCATAGTAGCCTAAATAAACTAAGTAGATTTTGGTACCAGTTTTCGGAAACCAGCTTTGACAGTGTTCTCTGTTCTTCGGGACTAGATTTAACCTTCTTGTGTTCTTCTTCTTATTTTGAGGCAGGGTCTCACTCTGTCACCCAGGCTGGAGTACAGTGGTGCCATCTTGGCTCACTGCAACTTCTGCCTCCTGGACTCAAGTGAGCCTCTCATTTCAGCCTCCTGGGTGGCTGGGACTACAGATGTGTGCCATCATACCCTGCTAATTTTTGTATTTTTTGTAGAAATGGAGTTTCACTGTGTTGCCCAGGTTGGGCTCAAGTAATCTGCCCACCTCAGGCTCCGAGAGTGCTGGGATTACAGGAATGAGGCCACCGCACCTGGCTATTTCTTTTCTGAAAGAGAATTTTAAGACCCTATTCAATCCAGGCTTCTTTTTATCACAGATCAAGATTTGATTTTCAATTTTCTCCTTCAACCTTTCCAGTTCCCTAAACCTACAGACTTTCTTGCTTTTAATCCTCTTAGCTTACTAGTTCTTGGCCTATGCAGAAATGCAACTTCTCCTCTTACACAGTATACTTATTCAATATTATTACTGCTACTGTTCATGCTTTTCTTAGTTAATAATGCTAATATGTACTGTCTTTCCCAGTGGTATTTCTATTTTAAACTCTGCTATAACTGTGGAGTATAACTTTGGGCTCTCAAGAGGATTTCAAATCTCAGCTGTCTGCCTGGGGACTTTAAAATATAACCATTTTTTAAAAAATTATAAAAATTTCCAACACAAAGTAGAATATATTCATTACCCAGATTCAACATACAGGATTTTTGTCACATTTCCTTAATTGATTCCTTTTCTTGTTTCTCTGCTGAATATTTCAGAGCAAATCTATCACATCATTTAAAAACTCTATGAAGCACAATATACCTCTCTTAAAAGGGAGGAGGGACCATGTTCTTATATAATCAAAATGCAATTAGCTCATATAATAGAATTAACAATAATTCTTTTGTTTGGGGACCTCTGAAGTGAAACAAATCATACAGAATTTTAATACCATCAAAACGTTAGCACTGTAAGAACAGCAACATATTATGCAGTTTTAAACTGTAGTCTAGTATGTTCAGAAACGCAGGGTGCTGACCCACCATCCAACTGAACCTGAGCTAAGGAATGCCTAAGACAACTCACAAAAATACACAGCATCAAGATCATTCTTTGTACATTATTTTAATGAAAAACACATGGCTGTGTACAAATATACAGATCTCAAATTGTAACACTGAAACACAAAATGCAGTAAAGTGGCTGTATAAGTTTTCTTCGCTGAGACAGACCTTCTGGTGACTTCTGGTGAATCTAGTCATTTATGACTATTAATATATAATAAGCAAGAGAAATACAGATTTTCTAACCTCATGATCAGTAAATTCATTTGAAAATGAATGAAGGTATCAGAGTCATCAAAAGGGGAAACAGTTGGTAAGTTCGATGGCCCTGCCTACACTGTATAATGTAAGACACACAATAAGAGCTATAAGAAACTACAGTTAAATGTTAGAAGTAAAGGCAATATCGCTTTCTCAGACTTCTCCCAGTGATTATATACCTGATATATAAACATCTTCAAATGTAAAATAGTTCAATAACACAATGACACTTTGCCAGTGTATTAATCTGATATATATTTTGAACTGGAATGATCTATAAAGAAAGAAATAAGAAACCCTAAAAATAAATCATTAGTTCCAAGTCAAATTATGTTAATGGTCTATAGAAAAAAAGTGTGGGCAGGAAACATTGGCTACATGCCAATTTTTATTTCAAAGAGTAATGTTGCACAAATAATACTCATCATTGTCTTACACAACAAAAAGTCCTAAAATTAATCTCACAAACCTAAATGAGCTGAACATGGAGTAACAAAGTCAAAGCCAGTATTATCATCTGCACATTAATTTGATAAATCACACTACATCTTTAAAAAAAAAACACTGCATCTGCTGCTGCGCAGAACTGATAACTACTTTTCAGCACGTAAATGAAAAATCATTATACAGCTCTCTCTTTTTTTTTTTTTTTTTCCTGGAAAGATGTATACCAGGGAAACACAACAGAATTTGTTACTTGTTAAATCCCACAAAAGCTACAAGGGAGCTGAGAGTTGATAGCACTTAAGGACAGTAAAAGGCTGCACTTTTAATATTTTTAATACCCACTGATGGGCTTTGTGTCAATATTTTTTAAAATGCTTTTATTTACAATAGATAAAACAGCAAGGAAATATAATATTATATCATATCCCTGCACAGAGACACTGTATTTGTATAAATGAATCAGTAGTAAAAGAGTTATTTCTTGTTTCAAATGAAGTCTTATCTAGGTATTAATTGGGCTGTAATCTAAATGTTGATAGCACCTATTTTCAACTCCCAAAATAAACAGAAAGAGCTCATGTATCAAGATTAATTTTCTTTGGCCGCAATGGATACCATTTTCTCTGGGGGCAGTCTTTAGTTTGCTTTCTTTTCAGTACCACGTCAGAGGTTTTCCTGGAAGCAGTCTCTGTTGGTGTGGTTTCTATCTGTGTTATAAAGTTCTCAGGTTTAGCATCTGGTTTCCTATAACAACTGGAAAAGACTTCTTGGTGAATCCTCTGGAGGTGGATAACAGGCTGCATCCCGAGAACTTGGGAAAATCCCTCTCCTTGTTCAATTAATGCAGGCAAGGACTTCAAACAAACAAACAAACAGTAATATTCAACATTAATCTCAGGCTGAAACACAGACAAAGATGGACACAATACTCTAATTTTTTTTTTTTTTTTGAGAAGTCTTGCTTTGTTGCCCAGGTTGGAGGGCAGTGGTGTGATCTCAGCTCACTGCAATCTCCACCTCCCAGGTTCAAGCGATTCACCTGCCTCAAACTCAGCCTCCCAAGTAGTTGGGACTACAGGTGCGCACCACCACACTTGGCTAATTTTTGTATTTTTAGTAGACGTGGACTTTCACCATGTTGGCCAGGCTGGTCTTGAACTCCTGACCTCAGGTGTTCTGACTGTCTTGGCCTCCCAAAGTGCTTGGATTACCGGCATAAGCCACTGTGCCCTTGCCGAACTAGG
Source organism: Piliocolobus tephrosceles (assembly GCF_002776525.5). Taxonomy (NCBI): domain Eukaryota; kingdom Metazoa; phylum Chordata; class Mammalia; order Primates; family Cercopithecidae; genus Piliocolobus; species Piliocolobus tephrosceles. The sequence continues at coordinate 69,535,761 of NC_045434.1, forward strand.
CTTTAAATGCTGGATCATAGGTTACTTATGTGGGCAACCTGCTTAACCTTTCTGTGCCTCAGCTTCCTCATCTACAGAAGAAATAACAGTGTCTGTCTCACAGGATGTAAGGATTACATGAGGCAATACATGTAAAGCAGTTGGATGGAGCCCATACCAATTATTCAATACATTTTAGCTGGTATTATTATCCAAAACTGTTCGGTGAACTGCTAACACCCAGAACACAAAAATATAATCAACCTTTAAAGAAGTCAGGTATATTACCTGGCACACAGTATGCACCTGATAAATGGTAGCTATTCTGAATGTGACTGTTGCTTAATACATTCATTAAAGATTTAAAAGACCGCTGAGAATCCCTGTTACAGCAGATTTAAAAACATGAATGTTGAATGCAAATACCTAGCCATACATTTTGTTCATTTTATAATTTTTGAGCACATAGCTTTTACCTTCATGGCTTCATTGATCTCCTTTGCTACTGTTTCCCCTCTGCATTTCAAATTTTCCATATGAGGGGCTGCAAAAAAATTGCCAAACAGTGTATTAGGTTTTTATCTAATAGCAAATCATGAAAGGCATATAGATGCTATCTGGACAAAAATCTGCTAGGACGATTCACCTCAGCTTAATCTTTCTTAGAGTGAGACCATTATAATAATAGAGTAAAACTAAAAGTTATAAGCATAAGATGGCAGACAAAATTCTATTGTGAGTAGTCATAACACTGTGTGCCCCTAAAAGAGAGTTCAATATTCATTCTATACATTACCTACCACTATGTTTAACATCTTTGAGCACTATCATCACATTTTAAAATAAATATAACCTAATACTTTTTATATTACTCTGAATTTTATAAAAGTAACATATATTTGATCTTAGAATATACAATCACACTGCATTGAGATCATGCCTAGATGGAATTAATCTGGAACAGATTATCAGTAATATTACTTTCTCTTTCCTTACTTCTTAATACATATTTTCTTCTTCCAATCTTTGTTATAAATGTTTATAGTTATTCCTTAAGAGAACTGCATATTCAATGATACAGAAGGGTAAAAATCTTACTAAAACTCCAAACAAAACTGAAAATAAGAAAAAATCATTCCATTATGAAATGATCTATGAATTAGTTTTTAGAAGAGTAGTTCCAATTAGAAATTTCTTAGAGTCAAAGCAAGTATATAACTACATCAGGAGGGTCACAGTTCTGGGCTAGAAGGGAATGGTCAATAAGCCAGGCAAAATATTTCTTTCATAACTGCTCTTTTTCTTTTCTGACTTTTCTTAGGTTCATCTTTAAAAAGTGAGAACACACAGAAAAATGGAAATGAACCACAAAAACAGCTTACTGAAAGAGGGCACTCAAAGGAGACAGACAATGGAAACAGGATAATCTCAGAAAAGGATTTCTTTTTTTTGGTGTCAGAAATTTTCTTGGCAATCTGGTGAAACCTATGAACACCTTCTCAGAAAAATTTTTTAATGCATTTGTTTTTTAAATTGAGGTATAATTTATATACAGTGAAATGTATAGACAGTAAGTTCAGCATTGAATTGACAAGTGTATACCAAGACACAGGACATTTTCATCACCCCAGAAAGTTCTCTTGTGCCCCATTCCCCATCAATTTTCTCCATAAGAAGCAACCATTTATCTGACTTTAATCACTATATACTACTTTTGCTTATTCTAAAATTTCAGAATGTTTTAAAATAAAATTTAAAATGTAAGTAGAAAATTGTGATAGGTAATACATGTGCTTCTTTACTGATGATTTAAATAACAAAATTGATGGCATAATGATTGCCATAATATAAAAACAATGAGTGTAAACAACAGTGTGAGGTATCTACAACAAGAGAAAATGAAAATATCTGTGGCTTTAAGTAACAGAAAGAAAGTTAGTGATACTGATAACATCACCACTATTACCTACATTCAAAATGGAAGGAAATGCTAAATTTCAGTTTGAGGCTAGTAAAAATAAAAATGTACTTTTTTTCCTATACAAGTTCACAGGAGGGTCCTAAGGACCCTTGCCTTGGAATATCATAATTTCTATTATTTACGATTTCAGGAGATTCTCCAAAAGTACTCAGGTGCGTAACAATTTCTCTGTGGTATGGCAAATAAATAATTCATCCTTTGGTTCTCCTGTGGCAATATGGATTCTAGCCAGGCCCACACTTACTCTCTCTTCAAGCTTGCACACCTGTGTAGGAGCTATCCATTCAATGAACATTTATGATGTATCTTCCATGGGCTAGGCTTATGATATGGTTTGGATCTGTGTCCCCACCCAATCTCATGTCGAATAGTAATCCCAATGTTAGAGGTGGGGCCTGGTGGGAGGTGACTGCATCACGGGGCAATTTCCCCCTTGGTACTGTGTTATGATAGTCAGTGAGTTCTTGTGAGAGCTGGTTGTTTAAAAGTGTGTGGCACCTCACCCCCAAAGCAGCTTCCTCCTGTTCCATCCATGTGAGATGTTAGCTCTGCCTTTGCCTTCTGCCATGACTATGTTTCCTGAGGCCTCCCAAGAAGCTAAGCAGACGCCAGCATCATGCTTCCTGTACAGCCTGCAAAACTGTGAGCCAATTAAACCTCTTTTCTTTATAAATTACTCAGTCTCCGATATTTCTTTACAGCAGTGTGAGAACAGACTAATACAGCTGAGCAGTAGGTACTTATAATAAGTAAAAATGGTCCCTGCCCCTCAAGGAACATTCAGTTTAGAAGAGACAAACACACAGAAACACACAGGAAGTTCTTCAAAATTAGCTCAGACTTTTCCTGGGTAGTCTCATGTTTCCATGATCTCGGTTAACACATACCTCACTTCCTGCCTGTATGGACCCAGCCTTGCTACAGGCTCCCACTGGGTCCTGCACAGTTCTAGTACAATGCCTGGAAGACATCATTGCACTAATTTGTTTAGAATAAATTTCTCAACCCTATCAGACCCAACCCAACACCACCCCCAACTTCAGAACATATTTTGTGAAGATCCCATTACTATTCTAAAGCAAAATTCATAGGTAATATTTCTACACATATAAATAGAAATAAAGGAAGAAATAATATTCATCAAAATATGTACTTAATATGTTTAAATATGCTCAGACCCAATTATACCAGAAAACATAATGAACTACTCTCAGACTTGGGCCTACCTACAGTGAGTAAGCTTGGACTTAAGAAAATTTACATTTGAAGTCATTCTATACAGAAAACAGAAGATCAGAAGTACGGATGGAACGTGAATAAAACTTAATGTTACATAAGAAATAACAGATTAGATTTGAATATTAGAGGAAGAAAAACTGAAACAAAGATAACATACCAAGACAAAGTACTGACTGTTGAAATGGTGAAAATTAGGATATACATTATTTCTACAAATGAGATGGCCTTATTAAAAGTGCAGTGTCAAAATTATCCTCTATAACATGAAAAAGTGCAAGATTAAAGTCTAACAGAAAACATATCTCCTGCTTCAAAATTCCCATAATTTAGACTATAGCCAACATTAAGTTAATGTATATTAACTTAAAAAGACTTCAGAGATCATACTGTCGAAAGGTGACGAGAAATAGAGGATGGATTAGGCAAAAATATTGATACAAGAAACTATAGAGATGATATGTGGCTGACCTCTGTAGTTAATCTGAGTAAGTCTCAAGACAGGCAATTCAAAACTATAATTAGAATACTTTAAACATTTTAAATCTTCACATAATTTCTTATCATTGTGGTACAAAAATATAATTTTTAATATTTAGTTTGACAATAGCAAATATACCTAAACCACTTTTGCTTTAAAAAAAATGAGATCCCTGTATTTTGTGTGCTTCTGTTAATTCAGTAACATCTGGTTCTAGTCCTAAGAAAAGGACTCTCAAACTTTGTTACATATTTTCCATCAGCTTTGCTGCTTGTGCAATAACTAAATACTGCATTTAATTAAAATCCCTTTTAATTAAAATTGTCAGAAATGCTCTAAGGTATTCAATGTCATTAGGAAAAAAGAGGTATGAAAGTCAATTGAATCTAAAACATTTACTAATTAAATGTAGCTCTAGCTGCAAAGATTTTTGTTTACTTTGTGGTTTTTTTTTCTTTTTTTTTTTGAGACAGAGTCTCCCTCTGTCGCCAGCGGGGAGTGCAGTGGTGTGATCTCAGCTCATTGCAACCTCCACCTCCCAGGTTCAAGTGATTCTCCTGCCTCAGCCTCCCGAGTAGCTGGGACTACAGGCACGCACCACCACGCCCAGCTGATTTTTGTATTTTTAGAAGAAACAGGGTTTCACCATGTTAGCCAGAATGGTCTCGATCTCTTGACCTCGTGATCCGCCTGCCTCGGACTACCAAAGTGCTGGGATTACAGGCGTGAACCACAGCATCTGGCCTATTTGTTTGTTTTTTTTTTTTTAGCTCAATTTTCCCTTCCTCCACATGTTCATTAACAGGTTCCATGTCTACTTCAAATTCATGTGTCTCTTACTCTTAAATACCTTGTACATACAATCTTTAAATATAATCACCCTATCTTAAAAATAGCATGCATAGGAGTGACAGCATCAAAAACGGTGGCACAGGAGATTCCAAAGGCCCATCCCTCCACAGAAAAAAGCTGGCAAAATCTGTCACAATCAACTTTATCAAAAATCTGGAAAACAGTCAAGGGTTTTCACCAATCAAGAGAATGTTTAATCAAGGCAAGAGCAAGTGAATCTGATAGGAGAACTTGGTGTATTTTAATTTACCCTTGCCCCATTCCCTTCTTCCTGGCTCGGTGGCAGTAATTCTCAGAGTGGGTTACTGGTGCTGGAGATAACAGAGTAGACTCTACTCTCAAAGAATTGTTTTGTTTTGACCTGGTGAGTGGCTCTCTGAAGGACTGATGTAAAAGGCTTGCCTTTATTTCACCTGATTCGGAACTCTCTCAGGGTGGCAAAGTGGCTACTTGGAGGTCATCTGTTAAAAACATTGAAAGGTAATGAACCAGCAGATGCAGCATGGAGCACAGGAAATCAGTTGGGGCAAACAAACTGCTTGCTGAAAAGCTCCAAACAAGCAGGATGGGAAGGCAAAGGCAGTTATGAACTGCCTGGCTGAGAGCTGAAGGCATATCCCAACATACACCTACAGAGTTTAATGTTTTGTTTTGCTCCAGGCATTTAAGGAAATCTCTGACAAATCACTAGCTGACCACTAAGCTAATGGAATGGAGACTTCAGTGACTACAAACAACAAAAAACATAATATTTCCAAAAAAGGTTTAGAAAAGTCACTAAACAACTCACAACAAGCAGCAACAACAAATCCTGGGAAGATGGAATAATCTCATTTCTAGACTTACCATAGTCAAATATTTAAAATGTGCAGCTTTCAACAAAAAATTATGAGGCATGCAAAAATACAAGAAAGTATGGTCCATTCACAGGAAAAAAAGGAAATGAACAAACTGTCACTGAGGAGGTTCAGACACTGGACTGACTAGACAGACAAAGACTTTCCATCAACTATCTTAAATATGCTCAAAGAACTAAGAAATCCTAAATAATGATGTGTCTCACTAAACAGAGAATACCAATGGCAGACAGAAATTATAAAAAGGAACAAAAAAAATTCTGGAGCTAAAAAGTATAATAACTGAAATGAAAAACTCAGAGGGGAGATGGGGAATGTTCAACAACAGATCTGGGCAGGCAGAAGAATCAGGGAACTTGAAGGTACGCCAAATGAAGTCTAAGAGATCTGTGGGTACCATCAAGCCCATCAATACATGCATAACAAGGCCGGGTACCATAGCTCATGCCTGTAATCCCAGCACTTTGGAAGGCCAAGGCAGCCGGATCACGTGAGGTCAGGAGTTCAAGACCAGCCTGGCCATGTTGAAACCCTGTCTCTAGTAAAAATACAAAAATTAGCTAGGCGTGGTGGTACATGCCTATAGTCCCAGCTACTCTAGAGGCTGAGGCAGGAGAACTGCTTGAGCCCAGGAGGCCGAGGTTGCAGTGAGCCAAGATTGCGTCATTGCACTCCAGCCTGGACAACAGAGTGAGACTCCATCTCAAAACAAACAAACAAACAATATATACATATATGCATATGCATAACAAGAGTTTCAGAAGGGGAAAAGAAGAGACGGGGCAGAAAAAATATTTGAAGAGATAATGGCCAGTAACTTCCCAAATTTGATAATATATGCATTTACACATCCAAGAAACTCAACAAACTCCAAGCAGAAAAACTCAAGGAGAGTCACATCAAGACACATAATAATCAAACTGCTGAAAGCCAAAGACAGAATCCTGAAAGCAACAACAGAGAAATGATTCATTACATGTAAGACATCCTCAATTAGATTAACAGTCAATGTCTCATCACAAACTATGAAGAACAGAGCAGCAGGAGGATATGGGTAAAGTGCTGAAAGACTTTTAAAAAATCTGTCCACCAAGAATTCACTATCTGCCAAAAATATCCTTCAAAAATGAAGGTGAAACTAAGACATTTCCAGATAAAAATTGAAGGAATTGTCTGGGCATGGTGGCTCATGCCTGTAATCCCAGCACTTTGAGAGGCTGAGGTGGGCAGATCACTTGAGCCCAAGAGTTCCAGACCAACCTGGGCAACACGGCGAAACCCCATGTCTACCAAAAATACAAAAAAAAAATCAGCTGGGCATGGTGGCACATGCCTGTAGTCCCAGCTACTCAGGAGACTGAGGTGGGTGGATCACCTGAGCCCAGGGAGGTTGAGGCTGCAGTGAGCTATGATGGCGCCATTGCGCTCTAGCCTGGGTGACAGAGAAAGACCCAGTCTCAAACAAAACAAAACAAAAAACTTAAGGGAGTTCATAATTAGTACACCTACACTACAAAAGTGCTAACAGTGTGTCAGGCTGAAATGAAAGGATGCTAGACAGCACCTTGAAGCCACACGAAGAAATAAAGAATACCAATAAAGGTAACTACATAAGTAAATATAAAAGTTAGCATTACTGTATTTTTGGCTTGTGACTTCTCCTTTTTTTCTACATAATTTAAAAGACAAATGCATAAAACAACAATTATAAATCTACATTCATGGATATACAATGTATAAAGATGAAATTTGTGATGATGACAACATAAAGCAGGAGAAACAGAGCTGTATAGAAGCAGAAGTTCTATACAGTATTAAAACTAAAGTGGTACTAATTCAAACTACATTGTTATAAATTTCAGATGCAAATTGTAATCCCCAAGGAAACCACTAAAAAAACCCTAAGAATATACAGAAAATAATAAAAGTGGCACACTTCAAAAAGCTCAATTAAACAAAATAGAAGACAGTAATGGAGGAATTATGGAAGTAAAAAAGTACAGAAAACAAATACCAAAATGGCAAAAGTCCTTCCTTATCAGTAAGTGTAAATGGATTAAACTTTCCAATTAAAGACCAAAGTTGGCAAATGGATACGAAAGACATGATTCCAACTATATTCTGTCTATAACTCACTTTAGATCCAAAGACAAACATAGAGTGAAAATGAAAAAATAAACTAAGATGCTCCATGCCAAAGGTAACCAATATCACACAAAACAGGCTGTAAGTAAAAAATTATTACAAGAGACAATATACTGATGGAAGGGCCAATCCATCTAGAAGATCTAACAATTATAAACATCTACCTGACAACAGAGCCCCTAAATATACAAGCATACCTCATTTTATTGCACTTCACAGATACTGCATTTTTTACAAATTAAAGGTTTGTGCAACCCTGTGTCATGAAAGTCTTATCAGCACCATTTTTCCAATAGCATGTGCTCATTTCATGTCTCTGTGTCACATTCTGATAATTCTCACAATACTGCAAACTTTTTCATTATAATATCCGTTATGGTGATATGTGATCTTCAATGTTACTACTGTAATTGTTTTGGGGTGTCAGCTACATAGCAGAATGGCACCTGTATGACAGCAAACTTCATCAACAAATATGTGTGTTCTGACTGTTCCACTTACCAGTTGTTCTTCGACCTCTCTCTCTCTCTCTCTCTCTCTCTCTCTACCCTTGGGCCTCCCTATGTCTTGGGACATAACAGTATCAAAGTTAGAACAATTAACCCTACAATGGCCTCTAAGTGTTTGAGTGAAATGAAGAGTACAGGTTTCTCAACTTAAAAGCTAGAATGATTAAGTTTAGTTAGGAAGACATGTTGGAGGCCAAGACAGGCTGAAAGCTAGCCCTCTTGTGCCAATTAGCCAAGTGGTGAATGCAAAGTAAAAGCTCTTGAAAGAAATTCAAAAGTCCTAGGGCCCTTGTGCATTAGGCTAAATTGACTCTGCTTGTGTGCTATAAATTGAACAAAAAAAAAAGCCTAGATGACAGCACACTTGTTTACAGCATGGTTTACCGAATATTTTAAGCCCATTGTTGAAACCTACTGCTCAGAAAAACAGATTCCTTTCAAAATATTACTGCTCATTGACAATGTACCTGGTCACTCAACAGATCTGATGAAGATGGACAAGGAGGTGAAAGTTTTCATGCTTGTTAACAAAACATCCATTCTGTAGCCCATGGATCAAGGAGTAATTTAGACTTACAAGCCTTCTTATTTAAGAAATACCCTTCATAAGGCTGTAGCTGCCATAGATCATGATTCTTCTGATGGATCTGGGCAAAGCAAATTGAAAACCTGGAAAAAATTCACCATCTTAGATGCCATTAAGAACATTCATGATTCATGAAAGGAGGTCAAGCTACTGACATTAACAGGAGTTTGAAAGAAGTTGATTCTATGGATGACTTCGAGTTGAAGACTTCAGTGGTAGAAATAACTGCAGATGCCGTGAAAACAGCAAGAGAACTAGAATTAGAAAGTGGAGCCTAAAGGGGTGGCTGAACTGTTGCAAGCTCATGATAAAATCTGAACAAATAAGGAGTTACTTCTTATGGATGAGCAAAGAAAAGTAGTTTCTTAAGATGGAATCTACTCCATCTGAAGATGTCATGAACATTGCTGAAATGACAACAAAGGATTTAAAACATTATATAAACTTAGTTGATAAAATAGTGGCAGTCTGAGAGGACTGACTCCAGATTTGAAAGAAGTTCTACTGCGGGTACAAATGCTATCAAATGGTATCACATCCTACAGAGAAATCTTTCATGAAGGGAAGAGTCAACTGATGTGGCAAACTTCACTGCTGTCTTATAAGAAACTGCTTAGATGAGTTGCACAACTTTATGAATGTGCTGCCAATGAATCATACAGTTCAAAATGGTTAAAATGGTAAATCTTATGTGTACTTTGCCACTGCCACAACAAAAAATAAGTATCCATATGTGTGGTAGTTAGCCTTCAAGATGGCCCCTGTGGCCAGGTGCGGTGGCCTAGGCCTGTAATCCCAACACTTTGGGAGGCTGAGGTGAGTGGATCACTTGAGCCAGAAGTTCAAGACCAGCCTGGCCAACATGGCAAAACTCCATCTCTACTAAAAACACAAAAATTAGCCAGGCATGGTGGTGCGTGCCTGTAGTACCAGCTATGAGGGAGGCTGAAGCACAAGAATCGCTGGAACCCAGGAGGTAGAGGTTGCAGTGAGCTGAGATCGCACTGCACTCCAGCCTGGGTGATAGAGCAAAAAAAAGATGGCCCCCAGTGATCTCTGCCTTATGCAGGGTATTTATGCCTCCTTGTGCAGTCCTCTCCCACAGTGTACTAGGTCGGCCTGCATGACCAGTAACTAACAGCTCAAGTAATAGTAAATCACTTCCAAGATTAAGTTATAAAAAAGACTACAACTTCTGTCTTGGGTATTCATTCATTCATTCATTCTCTATGCCTTTCAGATCATTCGTCCTGTGAGAAGTAGGCTGACACATTACAAGAAGTTTATGGAAAGGCCCACGTTGTAAGAACTAAAGTCTCTAACAACCAGCCAGGGCTGTACTGCCAACAACTATGTGAGTGAGTTTGAAAGTGGATTTCCTACAGTCCCAGGTGAGCCTTGAGAGATAACTGCAGCTCCAGATGACATCTTGACTACAACCTTGTGAGAGCCCTATGCTAGCACTACCCAGCTAAGCTGCTATCAGATTAATGACCCTCAGAAACAGTAAGAGATAACACATTTATTGTTTTAAGCAGCTCAACTTTGGGATAATTTGTTAGGCAGCAATAGATAACTAATACAACATGAGAGCAATATATTTTCAAAGGAATAAATTTAGGCCTATCTTAGGTAGAAATAAAATTCCTAGTGAGATTTATTTTCTTTTTTCTTTTGTTGAGACAGGGTCTCACTCTGTCACCCAGGTTGGAGTGCAGTGGTGCGATCTCGGCTCACTGCAACCTTCGCCTCCTGGTTCAAGTAATTGTCATGTCTCAGCCTCCTGAGTACGTGGGACTACAGGCGCATGTCACTATGCCTGGCTAATTTTTGTATTTTTTGGTAGAAATGGGGTTTCACCATATTGGTCAGGCTGGTCTCGAACTCCCGACCCCAAGTGATCCTCCCACCTTGGCCTCCCAAAGTGCTGGGATTACAGGTATGAGCCACTGTGACCAGCCTTACTTTCAAATAATATATGATTGTAGATAAATACTATAATTCCTTCACTTTAATGTGATTTATATCATCTTCTTGCAGTTTCAAATATATCTAATGATATGATAACATCTGTTAAACTTTTACTTATCACTGATTGAATATTATGTAATATAATAACACTATAAAGTGTTGTTAGGGATATGGAACAACTATAACTATCATACCTGCTGTTAGAAGTATAAATTGAAATAACCACTTCAGAAAACTTTTTAGTAGTAGCTATAAAAGCCAAACATATGCCTACATGTGACCCCAAAATTCTATTTCTAGATATATATCTATGAGAGATGAATATAAATGTGGTATAAGGATGTTCATAGTAGCTTTATTCATATAGCCAAAATCTGTAAACAAACCAAGTGACAACAGAAGAGATAAATTGTCTATAGACACACAATGGAATACTACACAACAATAAAAAAGAACTTCTGCTACACTCAAAATGTGGATGAATCTCATAGAAATAACACCGATTTAAAGAAGGTAACACAAGAATGCATATTGTATGATTCCATTTACATGACGTTCAAGAAAAGACAAAAATCTATGATGATGTAAGTCAGAATAGTGCTTATACCTGGTAGAAATGGTATAATGACTAAAAAGGGGCGTGAGAAACATTTTGGGGTACTGGAAATGTTATACAGGGTATCCATAAGGCTGGAGAACAGGATAAATATATGTTAGTTACATTTTCAAATAATATGCTCAATATCTTTTTCTTCAACCTCAATATATTTTACAAGTAAAATACTTCTGAATTTAAAGCAATGGCCCCAATTATGAATATTTTAAAAAATACAATAAACACACTGTTTTCTTTATGCTTCCAGGTTTTTTGGACACTCTGAATTGTATTTATTGTATACATGAAAACACAATAGGTACAGTATTTAAAAAATATAACCAATATACTGTTTAAAAATAAGTTTATCCTGTATTTTCCAACTACACAGATACTCTATTTCTAGATCATGGTGGCAGTTACATGTGCATAGGTGTATGCATGCATTTAAATTCATAAAACTGTACATGTGTTATACTGCAATATATGTGCACACACATATAATAATGAACAAAATATTTCTTAACATTTAATATGAAAAGTTATCTTTTATGAATAGGGTAAGGTACAATATTCTTCTTCATTGTTATTACATTGTTTACATTACAAACTTTACAAAATAATCCATCACTTAAGGGATTCTGGGTTTTTTGTTTTTTTTTTTTTTTGAGACAGGGTCTCCATCTGTCACCCAGGCTGGAGTGCAGTGATGTGATCACTGCTCAATGCAGCCTCAAGCTCCTGGGCTCAAGCGTCTCACTCTGTCACCCAGGCCAGAGTGCAGTGGCACAATCATAGCTCACTGCAGTCTCAAACTCCTGGACTCAAGCAATCCTCTTGCCTTAGCCTCCCAAAATGATGGGATTACAGGCGTGAGCCACTATGCCCAGCCTACGCTTTATTTGTTAATTAACAGCACTGATAACTATATTCACTGATTTGTGAAGCCTCTCATTAGGATTCTTAGAGACTAAGGGCTATCAATGACCAATATAAAGAATTCCTAAAATATCTCATGCTACCTTAAAAAGAAAGTTGTCTATAAACTCACATTGCTGAACAACAGCTGTTTTCTATCGGTTGTACAAGCAATGACAATGTAAAAAGTGCTGAGTAGTTTGGGTTTATGTGTAAAATGGAATTAGGTCCTAGGCTGAATAATTATAAACATATTTTAACACATGAATGTCTAGTGAGATATTCTAAAGTTGTGCTGGACATATGAGACATCTAGTATGCCTGGCCCCCGACTACAAAGGGCCAGCTACACTTTCTCATTAATATGGCAACCAAAAACTTTCTTTCATTTTTTCAAAGGGTCCACTAGAGGGCAGTACTAACTCCAGTGAGAACCCTGGCGTTCTTATTTAGCTTCCAGAACTCCCTTGGGAACAGGAACCGCATTCTTTTAATCTTAGAATCCCTAATGTTGAACACAGTGCCTGACGTGTACAGTAGGTGTTCAACAGTCGTGATGAACCAAGGCTATGAGAGAGGGTGCCATGGAGGCACAAAGGAGGGGGAGATCAATCTAACAAGGGAACTGAAGGGAGAAGGAAATCTTCATAGGTGATGTAAGAAAATTGCCTTAATAGAGGATTTGGTGCTAGGTGAGCTGGGGGTCCGTTGGAGTAGGAGGTGGGTGGTAGAGGAAGTGCTACATCAAAGACAAGAGAATAAATCAAGAAAGAGGAGAAAACAGGAAACCAGGAAACACGATTCAAAACATGAGAGAAGGAAGGGAAATTCCCAGGATGATGATGAAAGGAACAGGCAGGATAAAAGTTTTGCAGCAGGCCTAGACAGCAGCCAGTCCAGACTGCAATAGGAAGATGGAGGGCTCCCAGAGAAGTATCTCCAAGGAAAAGAAAAAGTTTAAAAATGGATTTGAGAGATAACCTTGTTTGCCATATTGAGATGAATTTTACAGTTCTGTTAGACACAACAGAAAACAAAGCAAATAGAAAAATACCTGTAATCCCAGCACTTTGGGAGGCAGAGGCAGGTAAATCACCTGAGGTCAGGAGTTCGAGACCAGCCTGACTAAACCCTGTCTCTACTAAAAATACAAAAAATTAGCCAGGCATGGTGGCGGGCGCCTGTAATCCCAGCTACTAGGGAGGCTGAGGCAGGAGGATAGCTTGAACTGGAGAGGTGGAGGTTGCAGTGAGCCGAGATTGCACCACTGCACTCCAGCTGGGAGCAAGACTCTGTCTCAAAGGAAAAAAATAATAATAAAGCAATTATTGTTCCAAAAGGTGTAGAAAGCTATTCAAGAAAGAATACACTCATAGTAATAATTATCTGACTCAGGAACAAAATAATAATAATTACCTGACTCAGATTGAAGAACACTTATATAGTCATAACAATGTAAATATGAAATACTACTTTTTTTTTACAAGAATGAGAGATTATAAGTGAAGCTACTGAGTATAGGTTATTCATTTGAGAAACTTAGTTATAAAAGGAAGAAGGGTACAAGGAAGAAAAACACAATGGCATGAAAGCTTTCCCTACCTGTTCCATGGACAGCGCATTCCTATAGTAGTATTGGCTGACATACATTCTTAATCAATCTTACCCAATTTTAGCAACTCTGGGAGGCAAGTGGATTTCATCAGCCTCCTTTTGTAGATAAAGAAACAGAAGCTGAGAAATGTATCTAGACTTGAATAAGAACTCACATCTCCCTCCTAGAATCCAAAGCACACACTCTTCTACATTCTATAACTTTCTAAAATATTTCTTTGTCAGCAATTATACTGTCCTCACAAGACTGTAAGTTAACTAATGGTAAAGTTAGCTTCAACATAATGAAAATCTCTTGAAATAAAAATAGTTGTGCCTGGTAAAGAATTAAAACATTAAAACTCTAGAACAATTATAGAGTTAAATGTTTTAACTATTAACTTTATGGTACCTTTTTTTCTTTTTAGTTAAATGAATTAAGTCCTTTGCATTTAAAACTAAGTAGCACCAATAATTTTATTAATAAAACCATTTTTTAAGACAAAAGAAGGAAAACACACACAACTAAAAATGGTCACTAAATATATTAATATATTGTCTGTAAATGCATGAAAAAGCCATTTTCCAACAATATCTGCTTAGGAAATTTCAAAATATATATACTTTTCACTCCTTCACTCAAGATTATTCTAAATGATTTTTTTCACATTTTACAGCTAGTAAGAGCATACAATACTCCTGATATACCAGTACGTGACTTAAGAATGTCTCACATGCGGATGGCTGGTCCATGCCATGCAGGAGATGGGATGGGCTTTCTCGAGGACCATTCTCAATGCCTTCTCTCGAGCACCTCATGACACCACTACTTACCCTTCTCACCACCAACAATGGTGTTAAAGGAGCCAAACTATTCCATATAAAATCCTACTTAAATGTTGTATAGTGGAACTAATATGCATCTGAAATATGATTTTCCTAATTTTTCATCATAAATGTATAGTATTTCAGCTACATTATAGATTAAGGTTTAATAAGCCTGTAAAGGGTTGCCTAGAAACATATTTATTTATTTATTTGTACATTTTTTTTCCCAGTGGGAAATGTATTTCAAATTCCAAAACTCAGACTTATATGAATTTTTAAAACATAACTATTTGTGAGTGGCTACCTGTAAATATTGTGACAGTGGCTTAAGCAAGACAGCATTATTAGGAAAGAAGAGGAACTGCCTCTGAGTCCTCTGCTTGTAGGGTCAGCAAAAGAACTGGAAGTATCATTAAGTTTACCATACAGAAACTTAAAATAGCTCCTTGCCATCGCTACGTGTTTAGTGAAGGACAGTGAAAAAAGGGAGTCTCTTCAGTTAATTTCAAAGAACTTTAAAAAAAGACAATATGGAAGCAATTATTCATTATAATAGAATTATAAAAGGTTGTAACTGTCAAATGAGACCACATCTTATAGGTAGACAGCTCATCAGGCGATTGCTATAAGGATATTTTTAAAAAGAGTTTGCTCTTAAAAATGTGGAAGTAAGGCACCCTTGAAAACACTGCCTTCCCTAGTCACTTGCTTTCTAAAACATAGGGAAATGAAAAAGTGGAAATGAAAGATTGAGTAATCAACCTAGTTTTGCTTTCAGGTCACTGTACTGACTAAACTAGGAAACATGAACTTGCAAAAGCCTGCCCAAATTCAGAAATTCAGCAAAAAAAAAAAAAAAAAAAAACACTAAGTGAGTATTTCCTTTCTATTTCCAATGTATTTTATGAATATAAACAAGCAAACACGCACAGCATTGGATGTGTGGCTTCTACTGGTTTCTAAAGAGATAACTAAGCCATTAGAACCAAGAATTGGAAAGCAGCATCCCTGGTGAAAATGAAACCAAAAACTCAGCAGTGATTTATGATTTTCTGAAATATAATCCTTTGCTACAATTTATAGAGATGTAGAGATGTGTTGAACCCATTTGCTCAGTAGATGAAATCCTCTGCAGCACACCCTCCCACCTACACCTCACCACTTCCTTCAGTACCATGTTGCACCTCTCTTAAGGCACACTTTCCAACTCCTGACCCTTGCTCGTATTATCTGGCCTCAGCCAAGTTTTTGACATTGTCTTGCAATGCTCCTTCTACTCACTCCAATACAGCCTCTGTGGTCTTTTGTTCCATGAATATCAAACTCATTCTTGATTTAAGAACTTTATTCTAGCTCTTCCCTCTGCTTGACAGCTCTTTTTCTTGATCATCACCAGATAAATTCCTTCCTGTTAGTACCTCAGAAAAGTGTTTCCCCATCATCTAAACACACCACCCTAAAGCACTGATGGCACTTATTTATTTTTATAATTATTGCTTTTCTTCTCCCACTAAAATATAGAGTAAGAACTTTGTGCTGCTCACTAATATTACATCTTGCACATTGAGAACAGTTCTGCCATGCTGTGGACATTCAATATATACAACTGAATGGACAGATGAGTAACAGTCACTCACAATGTATTTATTGGGCACGCTGCTATATGCTAGCTACGTATAATATAAATATAATATTAAAAAACTCATGGAGTTTTTTCAGTTTTGTGAGAGAGCGAGAGCATAAACAAGAAAATAAACACAAATACAAGCTGTAACAAGTGCTATTAAGGAAATAAACAGGTGTCACCCGGGGGGAGTATTTTAATGAGGGTGGTTAGGTAAGATCTCTCTGAGGAGGTAACATTTAAATGAGAAAAGAAAACTGGGAAGATGTCAAACTTGGGCGAGGAGGCATGCATGTGCGACAGCCAGGCACTTTCAAAGAACTGAAAGTCTGGCAGCAAACAGGAAAGTGCTTGAAATAAATCTGGAGAGGTAGGTAGTGGCCAGATCACCTAAGGGAATGCTAAAACTCTACAGTTTAGGATTTTAAGTAGAGTTTAGGATTTTAAGCAGAGGACTGAAAACTGATTTGCATTTTTTTAAAGTATCTTAAACTTCTTAGTCAAGTTGATTTCAGAAGTTCATAAAACTCCCTTCCTTTGTCCAAAAGCATCAGTGAATATAGAAAATTAAAATGACATATCCTAAAGCATATACAAAATAAACATTTCAGTGAACCAGAAAAAAGAAGAGAAAAAGCTGCAAGTCAGGCTGAAGCTGCAGGCCTACTGGTAGGGAGAAGTAGCCAGGAATTTGCCTCCTACAAGATAAAAGGTGTTCAAAGTGCTCCACAGGAACAGGAAACAAAGAGTCAGCTTCACTGTTTGAAACCCAGGGCTGAGACAGAGTTTAACCACCCTGAAAAGGAGGATGAAAAAACTGCCACTAACCTGCCCGGCACAGTGGCTCACACCTGTAATCCCAGCACTTAAGGAGACTGAGGTGGGTGGATCACGTGAGGTCAGGAGTTCGAGACTAGATCAGGGGTGTCCAATCTTTTGGCTTCCCTAAGCTACACTGGAAGAATTGTTTTGGGGCACACATAAAATACACTAACACTAATGACACCTGATGAGCTAAACAAAAAACACATTAAAAAAATCATGTTTTAACAAAGTTTACAGCTGGGCATGGTGGCTCATGCCTGTAATCCCAGCACTTTGGGAGACTGAGGTGGATGGATCACCTGAGGTCAGAAGTTTGAGACTAGCCTGGCCAACATGGTAAAACCATGTCTCTACTAAAAGTACAAAAATTAACTCGGCATGATGGTACATGTCTGTAATCTCAGCTACTTGGGAGGCTGAGGCAGGAGAATCGCTTGAACCGGAGAGGTGGAGGTTGCAGTGAGCCAAGATCGCTGCACTGCACTCCAGTCTGGGCAACAGAGTCTCACTCTGTCTTAAAAGAAAAAAAAAAGAAAGTTAGTGTACAAATTTGTGTTAGACCACATTCAAACTGTCCTAGGCTGCATATGGCCCATGGGTCACAGGTTAGACATGCTTGAATTAGATCTTTTATTTATTTATTTTCCAAGATGACAGATAAGAGGCAGTGTTAGCATGCCTCTCCCACTTGGAAGGACAGAATAGTGGCTAGAGAGTCACACTGTGAATTTTCTTTTTTCCAAGAACCACCACAGGAAGATAGAAAGAATCCACAAACCCTTTGAAAGAAGCAGCAGGCTGGAGCCTACTGCACGAAGACAGGTGAAAAACTAAGTTCCCAGAGTGTAAGCAGGAGAATGAGCATGTCTCGGAGCACACATCCCCACCCGCAACTCTGAAAACCCAGACCATGGGAGAAAGCCTTAACCCTACCTAGAGCTGGAATGGATTTAGTCTATGTGAAATATAAAAGTAGATGCAGCAGCATGAAGTGCCTTGTAGGCATTCCCAGTCTCTAGCATGAACTGAGGGAAGCCATTCCAGGCTGTATCTCATGGGGCCCTTGGAGAAGTAGTCAATGAGTTCAGGGAGGGGTCACAGGGTGAAAGAAGCTTCCAGGTGAATTTTGTAATATAATCTTGAGGAGGGATGAGCTCTCTTGAACAGAACCCACGGGGTGAGTGTAAAGACATGAGCAGAGGAGCTGGGCATCCGGCCTTATGGGCAGATGGAGGGGGCATGGTTATGGCCTTGGGCAGGTCTGAGTTCTGTGCGCAGACTGCCTGGATCTAAATCCAGTGAGCGAAGCACTGCGGGAGTGAGACTAGCCTCACCAACTGTGAAAGAGCTGGGTGAGGCTCACTGTTGCCCACTACTCTCCACTCCCTTTGGGAACTCTTCTATGCAGCAGATGCAGTTAACTACTCTCTGGCACATTATCCCAGGAGCCTGAGGTCTTAAAGAAGTTCTAAGAGAAGTTCTGAATCTTGAAACAAAAGCTCTGACATGAACCTAAATAGAACCTCCTGAAAGCATAAATCTCACGAGGCCTAAAAAATAACAGAATGAAAAAAACAAAGTATCTAGGTAACAACTAACATGATGAATAGAACAGTACCTAATATTTCAATATTAACATTGAATGTAAATGGCCTAAATGTTCCACTTAAAAGATACAGAATGGATAAAAAACCACTAACCAAATATCTGCTCTCTTCAAGAGACTCACCTAACATAAAAGGACTCACAAAAATTTAAGGTAAAGGGGTGGAAAAAGACATTCCATACAAATGGAAACCAAAAGTGAGCAGGAATAGTTATTCTTATATCAGACAAAACAGACTTTAAAGCAACAACAGTAAAAAAGACAAAGAAGGATGTTATACAATGATAAAAGGATTAGCCCAACATAAAGATACTATAATCCTAAATTTATATGCACCTAACACTGGAGCCCCCAGATTTATACAACAATTACTACTAGATCTAAGAAATGAGACTAACAGCAACACTATAATAGTGTGGGACTTCAATACTCCATTGACAGCACTAGATAGATCAAGACAAAAAGTCAACAAAGAAACAACAAACTTAAACTATATCCTAGAACAAATCAACTTAACAGATGTTTACACAACATTCTTCCCAACAACTGCAGAATACACATTCTCCTCATCAGCATATGGAACAGTCTCCAAGATAAGTGATATGATGAGCCACAAAATAAGTCTCAATAAATTTAAGAAAATCAAAATCATATCAAGTATCTTCTCAGACCACAGTGGAATAAAGCTGGAAATCAACTCTAAAAGGAACTCTCAAAATTATACAAATACATGGAAATTAAATAATCTGCTCTTGTATAATTTTTGGGTTAACAATGAAATCAGTATGTAAATTAAAAAATTCTTTGAAATGAATAATAGTGACACAACATATAAAAACCTGAGATACAGTAAAAGCAGTGCTAAGAGGAAAGTTCAGTGTTAAATGTCCACATCAAAAATTCTGAAATAGCACAGACAATTTAATGTCACACCTCAAAGAAATAGAGAAACAAGAACAAATTAAACCCAAACCCAGTAGAAGAAGTAACAAAGATCAGAGCAGATCTAAATGAAACTGAAACAAACAAACAAACAAAAAATACAAAAGATAGCACTGGGAGCAGCGGCTCACGCCTGTAATCCCAGCACTTTGGGAGGCTGAGGCAGGTGGATCACAAGGTCAGGAGATCGAGACCATCCTGGCTAACATGGTGAAACCCTGTCTCTACTAAAAATACAAAAAAAAAAAAAAAAATTAGCCGGGTGTGGTGGCGGGTGCCTGTAGTCCCAGCTACTCGGGAGGCTGAGGCAGGAGAATGGCGTGAACCCAGGAGGCAGAGCTTGCAGTGAGCCGAGATTGTGCCACTGCACTCCAGCCTGGGCAACAGAGTAAGACCCTATCTTAAAAAAAGAAAAAAAAATACAAAAGATAAATGAAACAAAAAACTGATTATTTGAAGAGATAAACAAAATTGATAGACCATTAGCAAGATTAACCAAGAAGAGAGAAGATACAAATAAGCTCAGTTTACGGTGGCTCACGCCCAGAATCCCAGCACTTTGGGAGGCCAAGGCAGGCAGATCACTTGAGGTCAAGAGTTCATGACTAGCCTGGCCAACATGGTGAAACCCTGTCTCTACTAAAATACAAAAATCAGCCAGGCATGGTGGCAGGCGCCTGTAATCCCAGCTACTTGGGAGGCTGAGGAAGGAGAATCGCTTGAACACGGGAGGCAGAGGTTGCAGTGAGCTGAGATCACACCACTGCACTCCAGCCTGGGTGACACAGGAAGACTCTGCCTCAAAAGAAAAAAAGAAAAGGAAAAAAAGAAACTGGAGATATTATAACTGATACCACAGAAATACAAAAGATCATTCAAGGCTACTATGAACACCTTTATGTGCACAAACTACAAAATCTAGGGGAGGTAGATAAGTTCCTGGAAATATATAACCCTTCTAGATTAAATCAGGAAGAAACAGAAACCCTGAACAGACCAATAACAAGCAGTGACACTGAATCAGCAATTTTTAAAATTGTCAACAAAAAAAAGTCCAGGACCAGCTGAATTCTATCAGATAATTCAAAGAAGAATTATCAACAATCCTACTAAAATTATTCCAAAAGATAGATAAAGAGGAAATCCTCCCTAAATCATTCTATGAGGCCAGTATTACCCTAATATCAAAACCAGAAAAGGAAATAACAAAAAAAGAAAACTACAGATCAATATCCTGATGAACACAGATGCAAAAATCCTCAACAAAGTTCTAGCTAACCAAATCCAACAACATGTCAAAAAGATAATACATCACAATCAAGTGGGTTTCAAACTAGGGATGCAGGGATGGTTTAATACATGCAAATCAATAAATATGCTACATAACATAAACAGAATTAAAAACAAAAACCATATAATCATCTCAACAGAGATGGAAAAAGCATATGACAAAATCCAGCGTCTCTGCTGGGCAGAGTGGCTCATGTCTGTAATCCCAGCACTTTGGGAGGGTGAGACAGGAGGACTACCTGAGGTCAGGAATTTGAGAACAGCCTGGTCAATATGGTGAAATTCTATCTCCACTAAAAATACAAAAATTAGCACATCTGCAATCCCAGCTACTCAGGAGGCTGAGGCAGGAGAATCACTTGAACCTGGAAAGTGGAGGCTGCAGTGAGCCAAGATTGCACCACTGCACTTCAGTCTGGGAAAGAGAGTGACAGTCTGTCTTAAAAAACAAAAAAACACACAAAAAACAGCATCTCTTTATGATAAAAACCCTCGGCGTGGTGGTTCATACCTGTAATCCCAGCACTTTGGGAGGCTGAGACAGGCAGATCACAAGGTAAGGAGATTGAGACCATCCTGGCCAATATGGTGAAACCCTATCTCTACTAAAAATACAAAAAATTAGCTGGGTGTGGTGGCGGGTGCCTGTAGTACCAACTACTAGGGAGGCTGAGGCAGCAGAATGGCGTGAACCCAGGAAGCGGAGCTTTGAGTGAGCCAAGATCGCGCCACTGCACTCCAGCCTGGGCGACAGAGTGAGACTCCATCTCACAAAAAAAAAAAAAAAAAAAAAAAAAAACCCTCAACAAATAGGCATAGAAGAGACTTACCTCAAAGTAATAAAAACCATATATGACAAACCCACAGCCAACATCATGTTGAATGGGGAAAAGTTGAAAGCATTCCCGCTGAGAACCAGAACAAGAAAAAGATGCCAACTTTCACCACTTCTATTCAACATAGTACTTAGCGAGAGCAATCAGACAAGAGAAAGAAATGAAGAGAATCCAGAAACCAAACTGTCACTGTTTGCTGGTGACATGATCATATACCTTAGAAAACCCTGAAGACTCATCCAAAAAGCTCCTAGATCTGATAAATAAATTTGGTAAAGTATCAAAGTACAAAATCAGTGTACACAAATCAATAGCACTGCTACACACCAACAATGACCAAGCTGAGAATCAAATCAAAATAAAAAACTCAACCCTTTTTACAACAGCTGCAAAAACAAACAAACAAACAAACAAAAACTTAGCAATACACTTAACCAAGGAGGTGAAGGACCTCTACAAGGAAAACTACAAAACACTGCTGAAAGAAATCACTGATGACACAAACGAATGGAAAACACATCCCATGTTCATGGATGGATAGAATTATATTGTGAAAATGACCACACTGCCAAAAGCAATCTACAAATTCAATGCAATTCCCATCAAGATACCACCGTTAATTCTTCACAGAACTGGAAAAAACAATCTTAAAATTCATATGAAACCAAAAAAGAGCCCACATAGCCAAAGCAAGACTAAGGAAAAAGAACAAATCTGGAGGCATTACCTGACTTCAAACTGTACTATTAGACCATAGTCACCAAAACAACATGGTACTCGTATAAAAATAGGCACATAGACCAATGGAACAGAATAGAGAACTCAGAAATAAAGCCAAATACTTACAGTCAACTGATACTTTGACAAAGCAAACAAAAACATAAAGTGGAGAAAGGACACCCTATTCAACAAATGGTGCTGGGATAACTGGAAAGCCACACATAGAAGAATGAACCTGGATCTTCATCTCTCACCTTATACAAAAATCGACTCAAGATTGATCAAAGACTTAAATCTAAGAACTGAAACCATAAAAATTCTAGAAGATAACATTAGAAAAACTCTTCTAGGCCGGGTGCGGTGGCTCAAGCCTGTAATCCCAGCACTTTGGGAGGCCGAGGCGGGTGGATCACGAGGTCAGGAGATCAAGACCATCCTGGCTAACATGGTGAAACCCCGTGTCTACTAAAATTACAAAAACTAGCTGGGCGTGGTGGCGGGTGCCTTTAGTCCCAGCTACTCAGAGGCTGAGGCGGGAGAATGGCATGAACCCGGGAGGCGGAGTTTGCAGTGAGCCGAGATCGCGCCACTGCACTCCAGCCTGGGCGACACAGCGAGACTACGACTCAAAAAAAAAAAAAAAGAAAAACTCTTCTAAACATTGGCTTAGGCAAAGAATTCATGACAAGCAAATGCAACAAAGACAAAAATAAATAAATGGAACCTAATTAAACTAAAAAGCTTCTGTAGAGCAAAAGAAATCATCAGCAGAATAAGCAGAAAACCCACAGAGTGGGAGAAAATATTCACAAATTATGTATCTGACAAAGGACTAATATCCAGAATCTATAAGAAACTCAAACAAATCAGCAAGAAGAAAAACAAATAATCCCATTGAAAAGTGGGCAAAGGACATGGATAGACAATTCTCAAATAAGATGTACAAACAGCCAACAAACATATGAAAAAAATGTTCAACACATCACTGATCATCAAAGAAATGCAAATTAAAACCACAATGAGCTACCACTTTACTCCTGCAAGAATGGCCATAATTAAAAAGTTAAAAAACAATAGATGTTGGCATGGCTGTGTTGAGAAGAGAACACTTTTACAATGCTGGTGGGAATGTAAATTAGTACAACCACTATTGAAAACAATATGGAGATTCCTTAAAAAACTAAAAGCAAGACTACCATTTGATCCAGCAATGCCACTACTGGATATCTACCCAAAGGAAAATAAGTCATTATATGAAAAAGAGACATGCACACACGTTTATAACAGCACAATTTGCAATTGCAAAAATATGGAACCAGGCCAAATGACCATCAACCAACTAGTGGATAAAGAAAATGTGAATCCTACTCAGTCATAAAAAGGAACAAAATAATAGCATTCACAGCAACCTGGATGGAGTTGGAGTCCATCATTCTAAGTGAAGTAACCTAGGAACAGAAAACCAAGCATTGTATATATTCTCATGTATAAGTGGCAGCTAAGCTATGAGGATGCAAAGGCATAAGAATGAGATAAAGACTTCAGGGACTCTTTGGGGGAAGGCTGCAGGGTTGAGGGAATAAAAGACTACATTGTGGGTACAGAGTACACTGCTTAGGTGAGGACTGCACTAAAATCTCAGAAATCACCACTATATAACTTATCCATGTAACCAAAAACCACCTGTGACCCAAACACTATTGAAATAAAATTTTAAAAATATAGACTAGATCAAGCAGAATAAATAATTTCAGAACTTCAGTACTCGAGAGACTAAGGCAGGAGGATTCCTTGAGCCTCCCAGGAGTTCGAGGCTGCAGTGAGTTATGATCACTCCACTGCACTATAGCCTGGGTAACAGAGTGAGACCCTGTCTCAAAACAAACAAACAGTGACAATAAAATGGAGGAGGAATAAAAAAAAAAATGAAGAAAGCCTAACTGACATTTGGGACAGCATAAACTGGCCAAATACTTGAATTCTGGGTATTGTAGAGGGAGAAGGGATGGGTAAAGGAAAAGAAAATCTATTTAGCAAAATAGTAGCTGAAAACTTCTCAAATCTTGCAAGAGATATACATATACAGATACAGGAAGCTCAAAATTCTGCAAATAGATTGAATCCCAAAAGGTCTTCACCAAGGCACATTATACTCAAACTATCAAAAGGCAAAGAAAGATATACTAAAAACAGGAGAAAGGTTTAAAGTCACATAGAAGGGAAGCTTCCTTCAGACTACAGTGTATCTCTCAGCAGCATCATTAGAGGCCAGGAGAGAATGCAATGATATATTTAAAGTGCTGAAAGAAAAAAATCTATCAGCCAAGAATATTATTCCCAGAAAAGCTATCCTTCAAAAATGAAGGAGAAATAAAGTCTTTCTCAGACAAGTAAAAATTGAAGGAATTCAATACCACTAGACCAGCCCTAAAAAAAAGACTTCAGGAAGTTCTACATCTGGAAGCAAAAAGACCGTATCTACCATCATGTGAAAACACACAAAATTATAAAACTCACTGGAAGAACAGACATACAAATCAGAAAGAGAAAAAAACTCAAATGTTACCACTATAGAAAACCACTAAACCACAATGATAAACAATGAGAGACAGGAACAAAGGATATATAAAATAACCAGAACTCAACTAATAAAATGACAGGAATAAGCCCTCACATATCAATAATAATAACCTTGAGTGTAGATAGATTATCCACTTAAAAGACAAATAATAGCTTAATGGATAAAAAAGCATGGCCCAACTATATGCTGCCTACAAGAACTTCACTTCACTTGTAAAAACACATACAGACTAAAAGTGAAAGAATGGAAAAAGATATTCCACACAAATGGAAACCAAGTGAGCGGGAGTAGCTATACTTGTATCAGATCAAAGAGATTTTAAGTCAAGAATAGTAAAAAAGGACAAAGGAGATCATTACATAATGATAAAGGGATCAATTCAGAAAGAGGATATAATAATTCTAAATATATATATACCCAACACTAGAGCATCCAGATTAAAGCAAATATTATCAATCTAAAGAGAGAGACATCAACACAATAGTAGTTGAGGATTTCAACAGCCCACTCTCAACACAAAACAGATTATCTAGATAGAAATACAACAAAGAAACATTGAATTTAAACTGCACTTTAGACCAAATGGACCTATCAGACATGGACAGAACGTTTCACACAACTGCTATAGAATATACATTCTTTCATCAGCACATTGAACATTCTGACATACAGGGATAGGTATGTTAGACCACAAAACAAGTCTCAATATATTTTAAAAATTCAAAATCAGGCTGAGCATGGTGGCCCACACCTGTAATCCCAGCACATTGTGAGGCCGAGGTGGGCAGATCACTTGAGGCCAGGAGTTCAAGACCAGCCTGGCCAACATGATAAGACCCCGTCTCTACTAAAAATACAAAAATTAGTTGGGTGTAGTGGTGCACACCTGTAATCCCAGCTACTACTTGGGAGGCTGACACATGACAACTGCTTGAACCCAGGGGGAGGAGGCAGCAGTGAATCAAGATCACACATGCCACTGCACTCCAGCCTGGGCAACAGAACGAGACTGCCTAAAAAAATAAAAAAAATAAAAATAAAAAAAATAAAAATTCAAAATCATATGAAGTATCTTCTCAGACCACAACGGAAAAAAAATACAAATCAATAACAAAAGGAATTTTGGAAATTACACAAATACATGGAAATTAAACAACATGCTCCTGAACAACTGTGTCAATAAAGAAACTAAGAAGAAAATTAAAATATTTCTTAGGCCAGGCACAGTGGCTCCTGTCTGTAATTGCAGCACTTTGGGAGGCTGAGGCAGGTGGATCATCTGAGGTCAGGAGTTCAAGACCAGCCCGATGAACAAGGTGAAACCCTGTCTCTACTTAAAACACAAAATTAGCTGGGTGTAATGGCACATGCCTATAATCCCAGTTACTCGCGAGCCTGAGGCAGGAAAATTGCTTGAACCCAGGAGGCGGAGGGTGCAGTGAGATGAAATCACACCATTGCACTCCAGCCTGAGTAACCAGAGAGAAACTCTGTCTCAAAAAAATAATAAAAATTAGCTGGGCATGGTGGCTTGCACCTATAGTCCCAGCTACTTGAGAGGCTGAGGTGGGAGGACTGCTTGAGCCTGGGAGGTCAAGACTGCAGTGAAGCTATAATTGCACCACTATACTACAACCTGGGTGACAGAGCAAGACTCCGTCTCAATAAAATAAAATTAAAATTAAATAAAATTTACAGGAAACACACATGGAATAGAAACATAGTATATAGTTTCCGAAACGAGAAAGAGAAAAATAAAAGGAAAAAGAAAATTCAATCAACACAGTGGAAGGCAATAAAAGGAAAATGAAAAAGAAAAGAAAGAAAGAAAACAAAAACCAACAACAAAAACTTTTGATACAGTATTTGGAAACTAAAAAATAGAGCTGAACTATGAAAGTTCTACATGTCAATGTTTGTGGTATGTAGCTAAATCAGGACTTAGAGATAAATGTGTAGCCTTAAATGAATTTATTAAAAAATAAGACAAAAAAATGAATTAAGTGCTCAATTCAAGAAACTAAAAATAACACGAACCCCACAAAAACAGGAGGATCATACTAAAGATCAGAAATCAAGGAACCAGAAAACAAACAAACAAAAAAATTAGAGAAAGGCAACAAAACTAAAAGCTGACTCGCTGAAAAGACTAAGTAAAAAAAACAAACACACACACACACACACACACACAAAACCTAGGCTGGTGCAGTAGCTCATGCCTGTAATCCTAGCACTTTGGGAGGCCAAGGCAGGAGAAGAACTTGAGCCCAGGAGTTCCAGACCAGCCTGGGTAACACAGTGGGACCCCATCGCTACAAAAAAATTTTTTAAACTAGCCAGGCATGGTGACACATGTCTGAAGTCCCAGCTACTCAGGAGGTTGAGGCTGGAAGATCACTTGAACCCAAGAGATTGAGGTGGCAATGAGCCATGATCATACCACTGCACTTCAGCCTGGGTGGCTTCAGCCTGTCTCAAAAAAAAAATGGAACCTAGAACAAGATGTCAAGAAAAAAACGAACAATCTGAGTTAGTCCCCTCGTAGAGGAACGGACAGTGGCATATTCATAAACTGGAATACTATATACAATAGCTAAATGAATAGAGAGCTCTGTGTGTACACAATGTTGATGGAGAAAAAAGTTGCAGAATGATATGATCAGTATGATACAATTTATATAAAAATTTAAGTCCCATACATTGTTTATGGATATGTATCTATAAATTAAGTATAAAAACATGAATAGCAAAGATTTACACAGCTTGAGGATTCTGAGGTTATACTTCTGAGGTAAGAGGGAATGGAATGGAATAGTGGAAGACACAAAGAAAGTTTCAACTATATCTGAACATTTTAGTTTCTAAAAAGGTCTGAAACAAGTATGACAAAATGTGATTAACACTTAAATATGGGTGGTGGGAACAGAGATGTTCATTATGCTGCATTCTTTATTTTCTATATGTTTGAAATATTTCAAAGAATAAAATAAATCACTCTGCCCTATGTATGCAGAATGAAATGGAAGAGAGCAAGAACGAAACAAGAAGACCTTCTAAGAGAGCATTTGTAGAAATCCTGGCTAGAGTGATGGTAACCTAGAATAGAGATGGCAATAGCAAGATGAAGAGAAGTCAACGAATGTGAGATTATATGAAGAACAATTTATGAGACTTATTGATGGACTGGGTATGAGGAGCTTGACAGAAGAAGGAATCAAGGTTAACTTCAGCTAAAGCAACATGTAGGTATAGATGCCACTTACTCAAACAGGGAAAGCTGGGAAAGGAACCAGTTAGGGGTTCCTAACTGAATCCTGTTTTATGTTCATCTTTTATTTCTCCTACTCAGACATAAGCTCTTTATGGGGAGAATCTGTCTGCTTTATCTTTGTATTCCCCAAAGTTCATAATATAACTAAATTGAGTCAATGTTATACACACTGCCTAAATAGTTTTGAAAAACTGACAACCCTCTTTAAGAATGTCAGTTTTCAAAGAAATTTTGTATCACTTAATATCACAATAAAGGAAAAAAAAACTTTCCAGAAGTTCCCACAAAAAAGTTTTCCTATGCTGCTGATTCAGACTTTTAAGGCCCATAGAAATTTATGCTTTCCACTTTCTTACTAAGCCATTTTAATCAGTTTCATATGATTTTACCAGTTCAGTAGATTATAAGGTATACAATACTATAATGTATACTGAAGGGGTGGCCTGCCCCTCCACAACTGTAGGCGTTTCTCGTTAGGTGGAACAAGAGACTTGAGAAAAGAAATGAGACACAGAGACAAAGTATAGAGAAAGAAAAAGTGGGCCCAGGGGACCGGCGCTCAGCATACAGAGGACCCACGCCAGCACCGGTCTCTGAGTTCTCTCAGTATTTATTGATCATTATCTTTACCATCTTAGAAAAAGGGAAGTGGCAGGATAATAGGATCATCGTAGGGAGAAGGTCAGCAGTAAGACATATGAATAAAGATCTCTGTGACATGAATAAGTTTAAGGAAAAGTGCTGTGCCTTGATATGCATATGCAAACATCTCCATAAACTTTTTTAGTGCATAAAGAGCAGCATTGCTGCTAGCACGTCCCACCTTCAGCCCTAAGGCAGTTTTCTCCTTTCTCAGTAAATAGAACAGACAATTGGGTTTTACACCGAAATGTTCCATTGCCCAGGGACGGGCAGGAGACAGATGCTTTTCTCTATCTCAACTGCCAAGAGGCCTTCTTTCCTCTTATATTAATCCTCCTCAGCACAGACCCTTCACGTGTGTCAGGCTGGGGGACGATTAGGTCTTCCCTTCCAACGAGGCCATATTTCAGACTATCACATGGGGAGAAACCTTGGACAATACCTAGCTTTCCTAGGCAGAGGTCCCTGCGACCTGCTGCAGTGTATGTGTCCTGGGTACTTGAGATTAAAAGAATGGTGATGCTTTTAACCAGCAAGCTGCCTTCAGGCACTTGTTTAACAAAGCACATCCTGCACAGCCCAAAATCCATTAAACCTTGAGTCACCACAGCACATGTCTCTTGCAAGGACAGGGTTGGGGGTAAGGTCACAGATTAACAGCATCTCAAATACAGAACAAAATGGAGTCGCTTATGTCTACTTCTTTCTATACAGACACAGTAACAGTCTGATCTCTCTTTTCCCCACAGTATACTATTATAAATGGGATGCAATTTATAATAGCGTTATTATTACACAGTATATCCTTATAAACTACTAGTGATGTATTGTTTTGGTTATATAGTTTATACAGTCCCTTATGCAGTTTGGTTATACTACAACCTTGATAAGTAGGCAGGACATTCTGTAATATTTAGTGCAGAGCTGGAATTCATGCCGAAAGCATTAGACGGCAAATCTATAATTCGTCATTTTACTAATAATGAAACTGATGCTTGAAGAAGTCAGGTGACTTGGCCAAAGATATAAAGTTAATAACTGTAAGCTAATTTTGCTGTCCTTAAGGAACTGATGCTATTCTAAGCTTAACATTATGAAAATACATAATGAAAAAACTCAAAATCTATCCAAAAGATAGACTCTAATTCTTTTGCTTACTTTTGAAGTCTGAATCATATGATACAGAAGATTCTTCCACTAATACTACATAATCAGAACAGTGAAAGTAAAATCACATTTCAAAGGATAATTTAACTAAGTGTGTTTTCCCTAGGATAAAAAGGTAACCAAGTTTCTTTAGAGGGAAATTAACTGTATCTAAAAAGTAATACTTGAGTATATCATAATACCACAAGTTTCAATTACTGTTTTTACGTTATTCAAAACCAAAACAAGTATATGTCAACCACTGCATATTGGCAACTACCCCTTTTTAGTGAACCATGGAAACTGATGAGTGTTAGGTCCTAGGTCAATTTTTAATGTCAAACACAGTAAGTGATGCGATTTTAATCAACTTCAGAGTAGCTTTATGCTTATACTTCCCCCCCACCCCCCGGTTTATCCCATTAGCTTAGGATATTTGGGAAAGGTGGAGGAACATATTAAAGAGTAATTCAGAATTCAACAAAGTACTCAAAGCTTTAAGTATAAATATCCCATATAAATAAATCGGGTATTTAACTGTTTTATCCTAACAGTTGAGAAATGGCATTTTTGAGTGTCAAAGAGAAATTCCAAAAGGACTCTTAGAAAAACTGTAATAAATTTTTTAATGTGAGAATACAGTCATTTGAAAATATACATAATCTACATTTTTAGCAATGCTAGTTCTGTTGCTGGATTTACATAAATTTGTTTGTGTCAAGTTTCTTTCTCCCTGTTGTATGGGATACATCTAAATGGAAACAAAACTGAGTTCAAAGGCATAATGAGTATAATTATCTCTTCTTAAATTCAATATATTTTTATTTGATTTTAGAAATAATGAGAAACCGGCCGGGCGCAGTGGCTCAAGCCTGTGATCCCAGCACTTTGGGAGGCCGAGACAGGCGGATCACGAGGTCAGGAGATCGAGACCATCCTGGCTAATACGGTGAAACCCTGTCTCTACTAAAAAATACAGAAAACTAGCCGGGCAAGGTGGCGGGCACCTGTAGTCCTAGCTACACGGGAGGCTGAGGCAGGAGAATGGCGTAAACCCGGGAGGCGGAGCTTGCAGTGAGCTGAGATCCGCCCACTGCACTCCAGCCTGGGCGACAGAGCGAGACTCCGCCTCAAAAAAAATAAAATAAAATAATGAGAAACCAATGATGATGACTGCACCAGGTGTGACACTATGAGAGAATGCTTTAATAGTATAGCTTTGGCTGTAATGCAAAGATTGAAAAGTACAATCACAGAGAGAGGAGGGTATTAGAAGTTAGAGATGGGTATGTGTTATAATAGTCTGCATCAGGTGAGAACTTTATAAAAGCTCAGATTCTGGGGTAACACCCCTGGAATTCTGAGTCAACGGGTGTAAAGCTAGTCCTCTTAATTCTAGTTGAAATGCTAAACATCAATAACTTGTAGGAAGTTAAAGCATCAAAGGGAGAATATCCTTGATGTTGATCCTTTTAGAAGAGTATCAGAAACCCATAAAAATTATAAGCAGATGCTTCATTTTTACCACAAATGGATACCGACTCACCTGGATCAGTGTCATATTTCAGGTCCAGTGGATGTACAACAGGGTGGTATTGCTTCTAAACATAACATAAATTAAAACAGATTTAATCACTTAATGCTTCATATAAACATCTCTTTCAGCTAATATGGCAAATATACTAGAGTAAATAGTACCATTCTTTTGAGGAAAAAAATTAAATCCTACTGTCTTCAGGGAAGAGGAGGAGAGAAGGTAAAACCAATCAAACTAAGTCTGAATTATGTCTTTTACAGTACTGCCACCTACTGCATACACTGAGAAGTGGCACCACAAAAAAGTATCAGAAGAAGCAATCAAGCAAATTAAAAGCACAGAGACTGAATGTTATGTTTAAAGTACAGGGTAGTCTCCAATTGTGAACTGACTGTGTTTCAAAAGTTCATTCAGGACAAGCGTTTGGAACTCAAAATGCATATTTCCATGAAAACTTGGTTCTAAAAGGTGGCAAGGCTACATTACCACCACACTAAGCCTATATATCCTGTGACACACTGAAATTATAGTAGCAGAATTACTGGCACAGAAATCTACAATTCAGGCAAAAAGAAAGAGGAAAGTGCTCTTCCTTATTCTTGCCCAAAGCCAGCAGAAGCCAAAAAAGTTAAAAGAGAGAAAAGAAGAAAAAAAAGGTCTTCTGCCAGCTGTGGTGACTCACACTTGTAATCGCAGCACTTTGGGAGGCCCATGCAGGAAAATGTCTTGAGCTCAGGAGTCTGAGACCAGTATGGGCAACAAGCAGGGAAGAAGGGAGGAAAGACGCAGGGCACGGCATGGCAGGGCAGGGCAGGGCAGGAAAAAATTTTAAAAAGGTCTTTGGTATCCTCACCTCATCCATTTTGCACTACTTTTTAAACCACCATAGCAGTACCTCACCTAGGCCAACCATCTTTCTTTTCTGCAATATTGATGACTAGCTTTGGGGGCTTGGGGGCAGTGGGGCAGTAACAAGCGAGACACTGAAAAATACACTTTGAATGTTTTTCCTGAAAAAAACTTTCAAGTGGGAGGGGTGGGGGAAGTGATGGAATGGGGTATTTGAGAACTGCTATAAAAAAAAGTTAAAAATTCTGCTCATGAATTTGTTTTTCACAGAATAACTAATATGTTTTAGACACCATATTAAACCGGGCATATAATGCCCTGAAACAATCCTGAAACCGAGGCAACTAGAAGATTTATATGTGAATGTTTATGTACTAATTTCAAAAACTAAAGGCAATAGTATAGCATAATCTAAACACAACATGTACCTCACTAGAGGGACAATGCTATTCCCAGCAAACCTCCCCTCCCTACCAAGGGAAGATTTGGGTCCGATTTTCATGTGGATTTCCTATTT
This sequence comes from Piliocolobus tephrosceles, assembly GCF_002776525.5. Lineage (NCBI taxonomy): Eukaryota > Metazoa > Chordata > Mammalia > Primates > Cercopithecidae > Piliocolobus > Piliocolobus tephrosceles. The sequence goes on from NC_045434.1 coordinate 69,568,678, forward strand.
CCTACTGATTATTTTATCAGATTTCCTAACAAATCTGAAAAGATGAGGGTATGATATGGTTGGTCACTGGTATCTACAGTAACTATAAGAAGGAAGTCTATGACTCTGCTTGTCTAAAAAGCTCATACCGAAGGAGCTGAATTCCTGGTCTTGTGACCCAGATGGTTATGATTTTTGCAGCAAAACAAATTACGCCCAATTCATATGAAAGCAAATTTCAGTGCTATGAACAGGTACTAAAACAATCTCATCATCAATTTAACTAAAGGGCCTTCCAAAATATACAAACATACAAATATATGCCAAAAACAAACGACAAACAAAGAAAAGTGTTGAAAGAAAAGCTTCTTTTTCCATCCTGGTCTCAGAATCATAAAGTCATTGTCAGTCTTCCATTGCCAATTTCAATTTTAACCACTCACTGTATCTTTCATTTTTTTCATTTTTGAACCAGTGTGTTCAAAACACAGTAGAGTAGGACTATACTATGTCATAGTACAATTTAGAAGAGGAAAGTCTTATAAGAGACAAACAATACTAATTGAGGCAGGAAAGAAAAAGACAACAAAATGTCACTTATCTCCACGTAGAGCCTTATATTTTAATGTTTTTATTGTGGCCAAATAAACAATAACTTTTTAAAGGCAAATCATCTTACCAGAATTTCTTGTTTTGCTTTTATGGTTTTGATGACACATTCCAGGATCTTTCTGGGATACTGCTTACGTTTTGTGGCTATATCTACTATGATTTCATCAAACTGATCTTCAAGTACTTTGATGTCCGAATCTATTTGAGAAAAAAATGTATATAAAAAAATTCCCTAAAACTCATTGTTTATATTCTGTATGGAAATGTGCTATAAACTAAATTTAGAAAACACAAAATAATAAAGGAAAACAAATATGACAAGTTAATGAAGGCCCCCACTTTGGTAATTAATTTATTTATGCATTGAACAATCAATTATTGAACATCTATAAGAAGCTAGGCCTAAACAAGAGAAATACAAAGATGAGCACAACATGATTCCTACTCTCTAAGAGTTTACAGTTTGCTGAAAGAAACAGATAATTGCAGAGCAAACTGATAAATGCAATAGAGGTATGAACAAAATGCCATCAGGACACAGAACAATGGAAAACTGACTGACTGGGAAAGGTAAGATTTTAAAGAAGTAACATTTGAGCTTGAAATAGAAATGTAAGTCCAAAGGATAAAAAGTGGTAGGGGAAAAAAGGAATAAGGAGAAGCATTTTAGGCAGTGGAAACAGTATTTGCAAGATCCTAATCTTTGGAGACCTGAGAAAAGTTCTAAATGGCTACAGAATAAAGGAAAGGAAAAATGGATGACAAAATATATAAGAACCAGGCTGTAAAGGGTATTTAATATTAGGAATGCTAAGAAGTTTTGACTTATCATGTACTGAACCAAAGCTATGACAGTAGCAGTGAGTGGAGTAACTAGATCTGAAATAGGACTCAACTGGACTGATGGTAGGAATAACTGAAAGATACAGTGAGTTTAGAGTTTCTTTTGGCTAACTCTACTTTCTCATATGCTTTTTCATGTTTTAAAACAGTGATTCTCAAACGTTAGGAGAAACACCTAACGTGTATGTTAGGAGTACAGATTTCTTTTTTTTCTATATACTTTAAGTTCTAGGGTACATGTGCACAACATGCAGGTTTGTTACATATATATACATGTGTCATGTTGGTGTGCTGTACCCATTAACTCGTCATTTACATTAGGTATATCCCTAGTGCTATCCCTCCCCCCTCCCCCTACCCCACGACAGGCCCCGTGTGTGAGGTTCCCCACCCTGTGTCCAAGTGTTCTCATTGTTCAATTCCCACCTATGAGTGAGAACATGCAGTGTTTGGTTTTCAGCAGTACAGAATTTTGATTCAGTAAGTCTGAGATGGGGCCCAGAAACGAAGCACCCTAGACGAAAGGAATGTAGGTGAGCCATCTAACTTTATTTTGAAAATCATTTTAAACAGTAAAAATATTAAGTAATTACAAATACTAAAGAGCTAAGTTCTCAGGTTAAATGGTCCTCATATTGCCCTGTTGTGTCAAAGTCTATGCTAGAAATGGACTTACTTATTTTATTGATCACAAGCTTTATTAGGAAGAAATCTAACATCTGAAACATAATTTTTTGAAACATTTTGAGAAACTGCTGATATGTTTTGGTATATACATATCAGATAAAGATAATCAAGTATATCAGGTATAGTCTTTCATTCATGTAACAAATATGAACTGAATCCCACTAAATTAGTTCAAGGGTACCCTTTTTTTCCTTTTTCTTTCTCTTTCCTTCCTTCCTTCTTTCTTTCCCTTTCCTTCCCATTCATTCTCCCTCTCTTCCTCCCTTCCTTTCCTTCTTTTCTTTCCTAGATAGACATACAGATTGATTTTCAATAGCTTTTGGGGTACAAGTGGTATTTGGTTACATGAATGAATAGTACAGTGGGGAAGTCTGAGATTTTAGTGCACTCATCACCCAGTAGTATACATTGTGAAACTACCCTTCTTTTGAGGGCAAGAAATAACAGTTATTTCTTACTTTGAATAATTATCTATATCAGCAGCCCTCCCTAAATTTTCATTTATCCATTGAAAAAGTTAAATAATTAGCCTGAAGAAAATAATGTAATATTTCACAATTAGTACAAAAAAAAAAGGTCTCCCAGCTAAATCTTTCTTGTAGAGAGGAAAATCCTTTCTTAACACCACCCAATGATAAAGCTACAACTAAAATGCATAACAAAATTTGAACAGGAGCCAGGCAAAGACCCGTAATCCCGACACTTTGGGAGGCCGAGACAGGCAGACCACCTGAGGTTGAGAGTTCGAGATCAGCCTGGCCAACGTGGTAAAACCCTATCTCCGTTAAAAATACAAAAATGAGCTGGGCGTGGTGGCAAGCACCTGTGATTCCAGCTACTTGGGAGGCTGAGGCATGAGAATCGCTCGAACCTAGGAGGTGGAGGTTGCGGTGAGCTGAGATCGCGCCACTGCACTCTAGCCTGGGTAAGAGTGAGACTCTGTCTAAAAAGAAAAGAAAAATTGAACAGGAAATAACTATTCATTAATTTAATATATTTCATAGGTGCCTACGATAAGCCAAGAGTTGAGAACAAGATCAGGCACAGTGGCTCACATCTGTAATACCAGCACTTTAGGAGGTTGAGGCTAGGAGTTTAAGACCAGCCTGGGCAGCATGATGAAACCCTGTCTTCTACCAAAAATACAAAAAGTTAGCCAGGCAAGGTGGTGCACTCCTATAATCCCAGCAACTTGGGAGGCTGAGGCACAAGAATCACTTTAACCTGGGAGACAGAGGATGTAGTGAGCCAAGACTGTGAAATCGCACTCCAGCCTGGATGACAGTGAGACTTCATCTCAAAAAAAAAAATTGTCTTTTTAAGGAGCCTTCTACAAAGATGTAACCACATCCTTTACATGGTAGTTGTATAACTTAACTTCACACTTTCAAGGGTATTTCACTATTCACTCTAGAGATGACTTACAAAAATACAACTTGCTTTGTAAATAATTACAGAAATTCCCTGGGCCTCTTTTGTCATCTGGAGATAGCTGTACGGTATCTTCCAATAAACTATTGACAAAGAAGACTACTGACGTCATAATCTCAGTTTTTAAAAAAATTTTTTTTCCAGCCCAGAGGTCTTTTATTTATTTATTTTTTTAACACCTATTATGCCATGAATTCATAGGGAATAGGTTCCAGCAGCTCAGGCTCCTTCCCATTGGTTCTCACAAAGTGTGTTTCTCTGGGTGGAGCAGGCTGGTGCTTCAGTTGAACTCAGGTACCTTTCTCTTTGGCTTCATTCTTTTTCTGATCATTGTCCTTCACGCGTTTCAGGAAGCTATATTGGCTCTTAAGAGTGCTTAATGTGCTCAATATGCACATTAATTCTCTTGACAAGAATCTTGCCCTTAACTTGTTTGTTTACAACAATGCCAACAGCATGCTGGGGAACATTGTAGACTCTTCCAGTTTCGTCATGGTAACACTTGTGGGGCATTCCTTTTTGAATAGTACCCATTCCCTTGATATCTACGATATCACCTTTCTTATAGATTCCCATATACGTGGCCAAAACATGGAACAACTCCATGTTTTCTAAAAGGCCTAGAGAACATATATTGGGTGCCTCTCCTCTTTCCCTTTGTGTTCATCATTTTGGCGAATTATTGGAAGATGGCAGTTCCGGCCGAAAGACAATCGCAGTTCTTTTTTGTTTTTTTTTTTTGAGACGGAGTCTGGCTCTGTGGCCCAGGCTGGAGTGCAGTGGCCGGATCTCAGCTCACTGCAAGCTCTGCCTCCCGGGTTTACACCATTCTCCTGCCTCAGCCTCCTGAGTAGCTGGGACTACAGGCGCCCACCACCTCGCCCGGCTAGTTTTTTTGTATTTTTTAGTAGAGACGGGGTTTCACCGTGTTAGCCAGGATGGTCTCGATCTCCTGACCTCGTGATCCACCCGTCTCGGCCTCCCAAAGTGCTGGGATTACAGGCTTGAGCCACCGCGCCCGGCCCGCAGTTCTTTATTATTCCCCTAGTAAAGAACTTCTTGAAAATAAATAACACTAAATATGGAGATTAAAAAACAGCATTCAAAACAAAATTAGCTGCAAAAATAACCCAGAAATTAATAATAGAAGGAAAAAGTCACATACCCATAAAACAATTATCTGAAGCTTCCTGCCATGCTTGTCCATTAATGCTGATATTCTCTTGCACAGCTGATTCAAAAGTCTGCAATAAATTCACAGTAGTCAAGTCATTAAAAATAATTTTAAATACTAAATTCAAAAGTTTTGGCAAAATAACACTTCCAGATTTGTGACAGAGGAAATAAAGAAAAGTAGCAGAATAGCTAATTAGTATATTTATTCTTTTCAATGAAGATTCCAGTTCAATCATTGATTCCACCTGCACTTTTGGTCGCATAAAGTACATATTCTACATTTCAAAGATTTCATAAAGTAAATTCCTTATTTTATGGTTTTGTTTTTTGTTTTTTTTTGAGATGGAGTTTCACTCTTGTCAAGCAAAGCAGGCTAGAGTACAATGGCACAATCTTGGCTCACTGTAACCTCTGTCTCCCAGGTTCAAGCGATTATCCTGCCTCAGTCTCCGGAATAGCTGGGATTACAGGCAAGCGCCATCACACCCGGCTAATTTTTGTATTTTTAGTACAGACAGGGTTTCACCATGTTGGCCAGGCTGGTCTCGAACTCATGACCTCAGGTGATCCGCCCGCCTCGGCCTTAAAAGCGCTGGGATTACAGGTGTAAGCCACCATGCCCGGCCTATGTATGCTTTAGAAGTACTTTGAAGAATTGCTGAGAAAACATATTGTCTTTGTAATATTCATTGCAGACTGCTACCAATACTGTTTTTAAAGAAAATCTGCTACTTAATATGCAGTTTTAAACAGAGATACAACATAAAGCTTTTTTTTTTTTTTTTTTTTTTGAGACGGAGTCTTGCTCTGCCGCCCAGGCTGGAGTGCAGTGGCCGGATCTCAGCTCACTGCAAGCTCCGCCTCCCGGGTTTACGCCATTCTCCTGCCTCAGCCTCCCGAGTAGCTGGGACTACAGGCGCCCGCCTCGTCGCCCGGCTAGTTTTTTTTGTATTTTTTAGTAGAGACAGGGTTTCACCGTATTAGCCAGGATGGTCTCGATCTCCTGACCTCGTGATCCGCCTGTCTCGGCCTCCCAAAGTGCTGGGATTACAGGCTTGAGCCACCGCGCCCGGCCTGCTTTATTTAAAATAAAACACAAGTGAATTCCTGTGGTAGTCTAAGCCCTGGAAACTTAATCTTATAATTCACTTTATCATCCCACTAAATAGGATATAATAGGTTAAGCCAAGTTCCTCTTTTTCTGTAAGATACCTAAATGTTTTAAATATCTTAGCACTTCCTAGAATCAGACATATTCTAAGATCATTATACAACAAAAGTCTTCTCCCAAAAAAAGATGTCCTGAGATATATCCCTATTCTTGCTTGCAAGGAGGGAATGACATAAGAGTCACTATATACAAAACTACATACAAAGTCACAACCCAGGAAGTGTTTCTTCATTCTTCCACTTAACCTTTTTTTTTTTTTTTTAAGTGTTTCTTCATTCTTCCACTTAGCCTTCTTTTTCTTTTTTTGAGATGGAGTCTTGCTATGTTGCCCAGGGTGGAGTGCAGTGGCACCATCTCGGCTCACTGCAAGCTCCGCCTCCCGGGTTCACACCATTCTCTTGCCTCAGCCTCCCGAGTAGCTGGGACTACAGGTGCCCGCCACCATGCCCGGCTAATTTTTTGTATTATTATTATTATTTTTTTAGTAAAGACGGGGTTTCACCGTGTTAGCCAGGATGGTCTCGATCTCCTGACCTTGTGATCCGCCCGCCTTGGCCTCCCAAAGTGCTGGGATTACAGGCGTGAACCACTGCCCGACACTTTTGCCTGTTTTAGAGTGAAAACATTTTCTTTATAAGACTAAAATACGTTTAAAAAAATTGTGTTGGTTGAAAACTTTACTATCTACGATCACATATTTGCCCTTATACCGCATTTCCCCAGCCTTTCTTAAATATTTTTGCAAAGCCCTGAAGGTGGTAGTTTTTTGGGAAGACAAGAAAGAAAGGGATTGTGTGCTTCTTATAACAGGCATCAATCTACGTATAGGTAGGGGAAAAAAATTAAAAGCTCATAATACAGCACATTTGTGAGTTATGTAAGACCACAGTGCAAACATTAAAAATAAAGGTTAATAGGCCTGGCGAGGTGGCTCACGCCTATAATCTCAGCACTTTGGGAGGCCGACGCGGGCGAATCACGAGGTCAGGAGATCGAGACCATGCTGGCTAACACAGTGAAACCCTGTCTCTACTAAAAATACAATAATTTAGCTGGGCGTGGTAGTGGGAGCCTGTAGTCCCAGCTACTCGGGAGGCTGAGGCTGGAGACCGGTGTGAACCCGGGAGGTGGAGCTTGCAGTGAGCCGACATCCAGCCTGGGCGGCTGAGCGAGACTCCGTCTCAATCAATCAATCAATCAGGCAAAAGGAAAGACCAAATGCTGGTTGGGTGAATGGCTGACTTCCAGAATTACCCTTTCCAGGAGAATTCCTCATTGTCTAGGGTTGCACTGTCCAACAAGTGAGCCACCAGCCACTTTGTAGTTACTGAGCACTTAAATGTAGCCAGTTCAAAAGATGTGCCATAAATGCAAGACACCAGATTTGAAAAAGCTTAGTACGAACAAAATAATGTAAAATATCTCATTCATTTGATATTATTACATGTTAAAATATCTTGGATTTATTGGGTTAAACAAAATGTTTTATATCCATTAACTTCACCTATTTCTTACTTTTAGTTTAAAACTACATAAGGATTAGCTTGCCTTGTATTTTCACTGTACAGCGCTGGTCTAAGTAATTAATAAGACCCAGCTGACATTAGCATAGATTTCTTTCTCCCCTAGCGTTTCTCCGACTGGTTCTACAGTAGTCTGGGGTACCGTTAATTCTGCCAAGGCCTGGCGTGGGATCTTTCTGAATCCTAAGATCCTGGGTGTTGGGTAAGGGGGTGATAAGTAAAGAAGTGGTAAACTGGTCCCGTACCCACTGCGCATCTCGCAGCGCGGGCTCCCGAATCTCCTCCGGCAGAGCGTCCCCGAGCTTTTGCACAAAGCGGCCGCACAGTTGTAGCATTTCGGTCACAGCCCGCTTCGAGGTGCAGCGCACCCGAAAGTCCTCTCGGGGAGTGGCGGAGACCAAGGCCTGACTCTCTGTCCCCGTCGCTAGCTCCTTGTCCCATGGGGGGTCAAGCACCACCAACTCAGAAGACCCCGCCATTTTTCGTCTGAACGGGGGGCGGGGCACTCTGGGAGCGGAAAAGTGGGTTCCCACTGGTGTAACTAGCATGCATCCGGCTGGAAACTTAGGACGCTGCAGCTGAAACGTTCCGGCTCCGGCTCTGCGGGCGCGTCTAAGGCCGCAGCCACGGGGGCGCAATGGGAGCGGCGCGCGTAGGGTTGGTGGACTGTCACTGCCACATCTCCGCCCCGGACTTTGACCGCGTATGTGAGGGCGATACGAGGCCCGAGGGAGCGGGGAGGCCCCCGTCCTTTCCCCTCGTGTTATCTTTGCTCTCCTCCCTTGGGACGAAACCCCATATCCCCCGCCCAGACCGTTGTTTATGGCCATATGACCTGCCCCTCATTTCCCTATTCCCTGTTTAACCTCAGACATACCGATTTTTTTCCTGATTCAGTCGCGGTAAGCTATTTCCACAAGGCTTTTGTTTGCTCTTCTGAGTTCCTGAAATCGTTCTCCCACCTGCCCTTGGCTGGCCTGTTTTTCCCCTCGGGCCTGTCACCTCCTGGCTGAGATGCCACTTTTCGTGGGAAGCGGTCCTCGAAACGCGTTCAAATCCGGGAGAGGTCGGGCGCGAGCTCACGCCTGTAACCCCAGCACTTTGGGAGGCCGAGGGGGGCGCGGCGCATCTCCTGAGTATAGGAGATCGTGACCAGCCTGGGCAACATGTTGACACCTCAGTCTCTACAGAAAAAAACAAAAACAAAAAAACAGAAATTAGCTGGGGATGGTGGCGCTTGCCTGTGGTCCCAGCTACTTGGGAGGCTGAAGTGGGAAAATCGCTTGAGCCCAGGAGGTGGAGGTTGCAGTGAGCTGAGATCACGCCGCTGCACTGCATCCTGGGTAACAATGAGACCCTGTCTCAAAAGAAAGAAAGAAAGAAAAAGGGGGAAGGGGGAAAAATTTCACAAATGGGGGAGAGAGGCAAACAAAAAAAAATACATGGCCGGGTGTGGTTGCTCTCACTTGTAATCCTAGCACTATGAGAGGCCGAAGCGGTTGGATCGCTTGAGCCTGGGAGTTTGAGACCAGCCTAGGCAATGTGCTGAGACCCTGCCTCAATTAAAATAATAATACACACATAAAATCAGTTACAAACTGTTTTACCCATTACATGGGAAACTAGAGACTAACAATAGAGGAGTAAGGGGGGTTTTATTTCAGGGGGAAATCCTCCCAGGAGCTGACACTTAAGGCTGAGAAGACAAGGAGCCACCCAAGCAAGGGGCTGAGTGTATGCTAGTTAGGGAAACAGGTTGCAGGCCCCCAGACAAGCTAGAATTTGGCACATTTCAGTTGCCAAAAAGCTGAGTGGAGCTTGATGAGCTAGGAAGAGAAAGGCATGAAACAAAACTGGGGAGGTTTGCAGGGGATAGATGAGGTGGGTCAGTAAGGAATTTGGATTGCATTTGAAGCACTATGTGGATTCATTAAAGGGCTTTTTAAATTTTTTATTTATTTTTATTTTTTAGATTGAGTCTGCCTGTGTCCCCCAGGCTGAAGTGCAATAGCATGATCTCAGGTCGTTGCAATCTCTGCCTCCTGGGCTCAAGCAATTCTCCCGTCTCAGCCTCCCAAGTAGCTGGGATCATGGGTGTGTGCCACCACGCCTGGCTAATTTTTTGTATTTTTAATAGAGACAGGGTTTCGTCATGTTTTAATAGAGACAGGGTTTCGTCATGTTGTCCTGGCCTCAAGTGATCAACCCCCCTTTGACCTCCCAAAGTCCTGAGATTACACAAAAATGGATAGGCATGATGCTATCCATTTTAACACCATTTTGCTGCTGTATGGCAAATGGATGGAGAAGAGTGGAAGCTACAAGACTAGTTAGGAGGCTTTTGCAGTATATAGGCAAGAGATGTTGGCTGTTGGTACTATGATGATAGCAGGTGAGTTTGAGATAAATACATGGATTCAAGATACATTTTAGAGAGAGAATCCACAATAAGTACTGAAGAATTGAATGTGGATAGCAAGGGAAAGGGAGGAATCAAGGATGACTCAGATTATTAGCTTGTGCTATAGGGAAGATGGTGGTGCTGGTTTACTGAGAAAAGGGAAGACCAAGGTCTGAAGTGGAGGTGGGGAGGTCAGCAGAAGGAATAGGTTTGTGAAGAGAAAATAAAGATTTATGTTTGGGGCATATTGGGAAACCTAATCCCATCCAAATGGAGATGTCATAATTTTTTAATGTGAGTCATAGGTTCAGGAGAGAATTTTAAGCTAAAGATAAAAATTGGGGACTCAGGCTGGGTGCAGTGGCTCACGCCTGTAGCTCCAGCACTTTGGGTGGCCGAGGTGGTGGATCGCCTGAGGTCATGAGTTCAAGACCAGCTTGGCCAACATGGTGATACACCATCTCTACTAAAAATACAAAAATTAACTGGGTGTGGTGGTGGTCGCTTGTAATCCCAGCTACTCTGGAGGCTGAAGCAGGAGAATCACTTGAACCTGGGTGGTGGAGGTTGCAATGAGCTGAGATCGCACCATTGCACTGCAGTTGGGAGACAAGATGAAACTTCATCTCGAAAAAAAAAAAAAAAATTGGGGACTCAGCATAATGATGATATTAAAACGATGAGAGGAAGTGAGATCACTCAAGGCAAGTGCAGAGAGAGGAGCAGAGGTTCTTAAATCCAGAAAGAGGAAGGGGAGCCAGTCAAGGAGACTGAAAAGTAGCCACCAATGAGAGAGTGGTATTGCAGAAGCGAAGAGTGGAAACCATTTCAAGAAGGAAGGAGTAAGCAAATGAGTGATTCCAAATGCTGCTGAGGAGTAGAGTAAGATGAGGACAGATAAATACCCTGTATATTTGACAATAGAGGCTTCTGTTTTAGTGGTGGGAACAGAAGCCAGACTTTACTGAGAGCAGGAGTAAACAGGAGGTGGGTCAATGTAGGCTCTTTGCTTTCCACTACTCCATTCGTTGCTATCATTGTCATTCTTTGTGATGCCACAACTGTGTTGACATATACAGTCCAAGATTAGTTGCTTATTCATCTAAAATAATGGTGATTTCTTATGCTTGTTTTAGGATTTGGATGATGTGTTGGAGAAAGCCAAGAAGGTAAGTCAGTATTTGTAATTGCTCTTTTGGTTTTTTATTTTAACTATCATTTCAAGCAAAAACAGCTTGAAATTTAGATATACTACCTTGATGTTGTTTCAGTAGTTTACAGTAAGTAGCATTTTTTATGTTTATTATTTTATTTATTTATTTATTGAGATGGAGTCTCGCTCTTTCGCCCAGGCTGGAGTGCGGCAGCGTGATCTTAGCTCACTGCAACCTCCACCTTCCAGGTTCAAGGGATTCTCCTGCCTCAGCCTCCTGTGTAGCTGGGACTACAGGCACGTGTCACTGCACTCAGCTAATTTTTGTATTTTTAGTAGAGACAGGGTTTCACCATGTTGGTCAGGCTGGTCTCGAACTCCTGACCTCAGGCGATCTGCCCACCTCAACCTCCCAAAGTGCTGGGATTACAGGTGTGACCCACTATGACCAGCCAATGTTTATTATTTATAATTAAAATAGAGACAAGGTCTGACTATGTTGCCCAGGCTGGTGTCAAACTCCTGAGCTCAAGCAATCTACCCACGTTGGGCTCTCAAAATGCTAGAATTATAGGCATGCAGCACTGCTCCCAGCCTAAGTAGCATTAATTAAGTGTTTGCTACATTCCAGGCACTGAACTAAGGCCTTTCTGGACTTTACCTCATTCAATGTTTCACAGCAACCTTCTGAGGAAATTACTAATTTGTAGCCAACCTTTCCCCATTTTTATAGATGAGGAATCTGTGGTCTAGAGATTAGTGACTGGTCCGAAGACATATGCTAGTGAAATGATAGAGACGAGTTAGTCTGAATTCAAAACATGTGCCTATAGCTACCATGCTCAACAGCGCTATGGAACAAATTGGTCCATCTTTCAGTTTTTAAATTCAAATGATTCTGGAGATCTGGGTTATATTATTAAAGTTTTCTGAAATGTTTTGATTTGCTTAGAAAAAGTATTTTTTTGGAAGTGTTTATGAAATTCACTGTAACTAGCATTCTGTGACCATCTCAGAAAATAATACAGCCAGAAATGGTTGTAGTGCATTTTTACATACATGTAACTTCCACTGTGGCACTTAATTAGGAATGTGGGCTTTGGACATATATAGACCTGATGACCCTGAGCAAGTTATTGGACGTCCAGAACTCTGTCTCCTGATCTATACAGTAGACTACAGCCTACTTTACAGGTTTCTGTAAATTAAATGAGGCAATATTTATATTGACTGAACGTAGGGCTCGAAATAGTAAATACTCAATGATAGCCCTTCTGATTGTATTGATGAAGCATGGGTGAACAAGGATAACTAAAATGCAGAGAAAACTTTAAATTTTGATATATTTATATTAAATGTATATTGTTTGGAACGCTATTCTTTTTTTTTTTTTTTTTCAGGCCAATGTTGTGGCCCTTGTGGCAGTTGCCGAACATTCAGGAGAATTTGAAAAGATTATGCAACTTTCAGAAAGGTGCTACTTTTAATTAGGATTTTAAAGGGTTGCTAATAAGAACACAGTTATGACATCCAGTTTATAATATCAAAGATCCATTTGTAAAGAGAATAAAGAGGAAAAAGCATTTTAGCATAGCCCTGGAAAGAGATTATTTTCTACTTATTCTTTTTTTTTTTTTTTTTTTGAGAGATGGAGGCTTGCTCCGTCACCCAAGCTGGAGTGCAGTGGCGCAATGTCGGCTCACTGCAACCTCTGCCACCTGGTTTCAAGCACTTCTCTGCTTCAGCCTCCCAAGTAGCTGGGACTAAGGCATGTACCACCAGGCCTGGCTAATTTTTATATTTTTTGTAGAGACAGGATTTCACCATGTTGGCCAGGCTGGTCTCAAACTCCTGGCCTTAAGTGATCCACCTGGCTCAGCCTCCCAAAGTGCTGGAATTACAGACATGAGCCACCATGCCCGGCCTCTACTTATTCTTTAGAATACATTGTAATATACTAGTCTACTATTCTTGCTTTCTCAATTGGTTCTACATTTTTAGGTATAATGGGTTTGTCCTGCCATGCTTGGGTGTTCATCCAGTTCAAGGACTTTCACCAGAAGACCAAAGAAGTGTCACACTAAAGGTAACAGTCATACAAAACAGGAACCATTAAAAACAAACAAACAAAAGAATTATTTGACTCAGTAATTCTCCTCTTTCTAATTTATATTCTTAGGAAATAATCCAAAAGAAGGAAGCACTACCTTCTTTAACAAAGATATTTGTTGCAACATTATTCGTAATAGAGAAAAAGTAGAAACAACCTAGAGGTTCAGAAATAAAGGAATCATTAGTTAAGTCGTAGAGTGTTAAATATAATGCATTTATAGAAAATGAGGATTATAAAGTGTATATAGCACATGGAAAATGCTTACTGTATAAAATAGGGAGAAAAGCAGGATACCAAACAGCATATTCACTATGAGTGACATCTACATAAGCATATATTCATAAGGAAAAGACTGGAGAGAAAACACAGAAATGATAGTAATTGTGATGATCTGTTAGAAATATGTGTAACTTTTTTCACTTTTTTTGGTACTATAGTCATGTTGCTTTGGCAAAAAAAGTGATAGAATATCTAGAAAAAGAAAGATACAAATTCAGAGGTGCCATATACTATTAGGGAACAGATGAGTTCAAGTAAGTAGTATTATCTTTGAACATAGAACCATTGTTACAGGATTGCTCTCCAGCTATTAAATTGCACTGATTTTGTACCTGCTCTAAAAACATCCTACCCGCACGGTCTCACTGACTCACGGGAGTCGGTATGTCTTGTATTTCACACTTGTCTCTTGATTCAGCATCAGGAAGATCCACAGTTTCATGAGTGCTTTATTGTATAATGGGCTTGATAGCCCCATTTCAAAGAAGTAATGACTTTTTGTTACCTATGAATAAATTGAGATATAGTGCCATTTAAAAAATAATCACGTAGGCCGGATGCAGTGGCTCATGCCTGTAATCCCAGCACTTTGGGAGGCTGAGGTGGGTGGATCACGAGGTCAGGAGATTGAGACCATCCTGGCTAACATGGTGACACCTTGTCTCTACTAAAAATACAAAAAGTTAGCCAGGTGTGGTGGCATGCACCTGTAGTCCCAGCTACTCAGGAGACTAAGGTGGGAGAATCACTTGAACCCAGGAGGCGGAGATTGTAGTAAGCCGAGATTGCTCCACTGCGTTCCAGCCTGGGCAACAGGGTGAGACTCCATCTCAAAAAAATAATAATAATAATAACAATAACAATAATAATAATGTATCTCTGTTCCTATATTAAGATACCTTAGGTAGCTCTACTTATTTCAAAATAAAATTCATGACCGGGTGTGATGGCTCACGCCTGTAATCCTAACACTTTGGGACACCGAGGTGGGAGGATCACTTGAGCTCAGGAGTTCAAGACCAGCCTGGGCAACATGGTGAGACTCCATCTCTCAAAAAAAATAAAATAGAAATAAACAAAATAAAATTCATTCATTTCAGGTAAAAATGCTTATCCTGTAGCTATCCTGAATTGTTAAATATGATAAAATTAGCTACATTGCCAGATAGTCACAATTCTACAAATGTGGAATCATAGCAAGGCAGCACTTCTTTCATTTATGTGGGGATTTATACTAATAGACATTCATTTAGTTAGGTAGTCAACCAGTGTGTACTGAGCACCTGCTACATGCCAAGCACTGCTGTCAGCACTGCAGACCCAATAATGAGTAAGATCCCTCTCATGGAAGCTAGATTCTAGATGGTGCAGACAGTCAACAATTACATCAACAGGAAAACTTTCGATAGCACTAAGTGCTTTGAAGACAGTAAAACAAGTTTATGTAGTAGGTGTTGTGGATGCTGGTTGTTAGATGATGTCATCAAGGAAGGACTCTCTGGTAGTGACAATTGAGCTGCAACCTGAATGTTACAAAGGAATTGGCCATGCAGAGAGAGGATCAGGGTGTTATATGCAAAGGAAACAGCAAAGCACAAAGGTCCTAAGGTAGGAATAAGCTCAGTGTAGTCAAGAAACAGAAAGAGGGCTGATGTGGCTAGAGGAAGAGAGGAAGTGATAGTGGTAAGAGGGATGGACAGAGATCTCATACAGGACCTTGTTGGATTTTAGTTTACATGCAGTGGAGGGTTTGATGTGAGAAGTACCAAGATGTAATTTATGTTTTAAAAAGATCCCCTCGGCTCTGGCAGTAAAATGAGTTTGGTGAAGAAAAAAAAAAGATCCCCTTGGCTTTGGTATGAAGAGTGAGTTTTGAAGAGGGCAAAAAATGAAAAGGGGAAAAAGTTAGAAGGCTACAAATGATGGTGGATTAGACCAGAGTACTAGCATTGGAAGTACAGAAATGACTGGATTTGGCATATATTTGGCATTAATATAGAGTTGATTGGACTGCTTAACTTACCAAAGCAATTAATATGCCAACAGTATGATAGGTACTTCTTTTTTTTTTTCTTTCTGAGATAGAGTCTTGCTCTGTCACCCAGGCTGGAGTGCAGTGGCGCCATCTCAGTTCACTGCAGCCTCCGCCTCCCTGGTTCAAGTGATTCTCATGCCTCAGCTTCCTGAGTAGCTGGGATTACAGGCATGCACCACTGCACCCGGCTAATTTTTTGTATTTTTGTAGAGATGGGGTTTTGCCATGTTGGCCAGGCTGGTCTTGAACTCCTGGCCTCAAGTGATCCACCTGCCTTGGCTTCCCAAAGTGCTGGGATTACAGATGTGAGCCACCATGCCCAGCCGATAGGTAATTATTGATTATCAAAGCAGATATGAACCCATCAAATGTTGTGATAATCCTCTGGAATAGACTAGAGATGAGCAGAGTTAGCCCTGTTTTATTCCAGTTGCACTTGTAGTCCATACTGCAGTTTAGTTTTCTCCTGCTGATTAGATTATAAACCCCTTTAAAACAGGAAGTATGCCTCTTTGCACGTTTACAGGCTTCTAAAATATGTGGTACAAAGCTAGGTATGTAGTAAGTATTCATCAAATTAACTTGTTTTATAAGATGAATTGCCTAGCATCACACAAATCCCTTTAACATATTCCTGAATTAATTAATTCATTCAATAAATATTATTACCAGGCACAGTTTAGGCCCTGGGGATGAACCACAATGAACTGTGGTGAACCACAATACACTGGTGGCATTCTGCTGCACCTGCATGCAGGGTATTCGCTCTCTGGTTAGCCACTGTTTCTATTTGTCCCACTTCACTAATTTCTGTTAAACACCTGATCCCTGTTCTAAAGGTTCTGAAGACTAAACATTTTCTATAATAAAAAAATCTATTGTAATTATTTAAAATCATTCTGAATAAATCTCTTTGCTTTGATCCCTTTTGCCCTCCTTCCTTCTTTCATTCATTCCCTTTTTTGTCCCTTCCATTCTTCCTTCAGCAGCATGGTGGAAACGGCATGCATGAGCTTTGAAGTCAGAGGGCCCTGGCCTATGGACTTCTGTGATCTGTGGCACATTACTTACCTTCACCAAGTCTGAATTTCCTCATTTATAAATGATGAATAATTATATAGTAGTATTACGCCCAATCATAAAGTATAGGGGTATATAATCTTTTTTGTACAAAAACCGTAGTAGGGTGGGGTGCTATGGCTGACTCCTGTAATCCCAACACTTTGGGAGGCTGAGGTGAGAAGATTGCTTGAGGCCAGGAGTTGGAGACCAGCCTAGGCAACATAGCGAGACCCCATCTCTACACAAAAATTAAAAATATTAGCCAGGCATGGTGGCACATACCTGTAGTCCCAGCTACTCGGGAGGCTGAGGTAGGAGAATCGCTTGAGCCCAGGAGATCAAGGCTGCAGTGAGCTATGATCGCATCACTGCACACTCCAGCCTGGGTCACAAGCTGAGACCCTATCTTTAAAAAAAAAAAAAAAAACACAAAAGTATAATAGAGCCATTAGCTGTTAAGGAACTTGAGACATTCTGAAGGGAGTGGGGATAGAACTGAGGGCAGAAATAGACCTACAAATAGCCTTATAAATATGTTTACACCTACTAAAATGAAATGACAAAGACCACACACACAAATGCATTTGTACATATTAAATAAGTAATATGAATTATATTCTACTATTAATTTTTATTTATCATTCTTGACTTGCTGAAAGCTTCCAAATCTATTTTATTAGGAGTTTGAATAGTCTCACTATAAATCTGTTTTGCTTTTTCATAGATAATACATATTCCAAGAGGCATGGTTTTTTCTTCGTCTGATCTTCCTCCAAGTGTGTAATTTCTGTGACTCAGGCTTTCTAAGTGTTAGACATTTCCTGGGTGATTTCTCCTACTTCTCCAGTCCCTCTGAGATCTCAGAGATATAGAGTAGTTTGGATGTGTGATATGGAAAAAGCTTTGCCTGGAACTGTTTAACCTACTCAGCTTGTTGTCAAATAGCTTTTCTGACATCTAGGGTCATATACCCATCATTTTTCATGACAATGTTAATTCTTCTTCAAGTCTACTAGAATGTATTTCAAGTCTACTAGAATGTATTTCAAG